>NC_054483.1:101219530-101399508 GCF_017639515.1 Carcharodon carcharias
GTCGCATTTCCATCCCTTCCTAACTCTCTCCCAATTCCCTCCCTCCCCAACTCTCGCCGCATTTCCCTCCCTTCCCAACTCTCGCCGGATTTCCCTCCCTCCCGAACTCTGGCTGCATTTCCCTCCCTCCCCAACTCTCGCTGCATTTCCCTCCCTCCCCAACTCTCGCAGCATTTCCCTCCCTCCCCAACTCTCGCCGCATTTCCCTCATTACTGAACTCTCGTTGCATTTCCCTCCCTCCCGAACTCTCGCCGCATTTCCCTCCCTCCCGAACTCTGGTCGCATTTCCATCCCTTCCCAACTCTCTCCGAATTCCCTCCCTCCCCAACTCTCGCCGCATTTCCCTCCCTCCTCAACTCTCGCAGGATTTCTCTCCCTCCCTAACTCTTGCGGCATTTCCCTCCCTCCCCGGCTCTAGCCGCATCTCCCTCCCTCCCCAACTCTCACCACTTTTCCCTCCCTCCCGAACTCTCACTGTATTTCGCTTCCTCCACAACTCTTGCCGCATTTCCCTCCATCCCGAACTCTGGCTGCATTTCCATCCCTTCCCAAATCTCTCCGAAATTCCCTCCCTTCCCAAATCTCGCTGCATGTCCGTCCATCCTGAACTCTCGCTGCATTTCCCTCCCTCCCCAACTCTTGCTACATTTCCCTCCATCCCTCACCCTCACCCTATTTCCCTCTCTCACCAACTCTCGCCGCATGTCGTTCCCTCCTGAAGTCTCGCCGCATATCCCACCCTCCACAACTCTGGCCGCATTTCCCTCCCTCCCCAACTCTCATCGCATTTCCCTCCCTCCACAACTCTCGCTGCATTTCCCTACCTCCACAACTCTGGCCGTATTTCCCTTCTTCCGCAACTGTCACCGCATTTCCCTCCCTCCCCAACACTCATCGCATTTCCCTCCCTCCCCAACTCTCGCTGCATTTCCCTCCCTCCCCAACTCTCGCTGCATTTCCCTCCCTCCCCAACTCTCGCTGCATTTCCCTCCCTCCCCAACTCTCGTGGCATTTCCCTCACTCCCCAACTCTCGCTGCAATTCCCTCCCTCCCCAACTCTCACTGCATTTCCCTCCTTCCACAACTCTCGGCGCATGTCCATCCATCCCAAAGTCTCGCCGCATTTCCCTCCCACCCCACTCTCGCTACATTTCCCAAACTGCCCAACTATCGCCGCATTTCACTTCCTCCGCAACTGTGGCCGCATTTCCCTCCCTCCCCAACTCTCGCCGCATTTCCCTCCCTCCCCAACACTCGCCGCATTTCCCTCCCTCCAAAACTCTTGCCGCATTTCCCTCCATTCCCAACACTCGCTGCATTGCCCTCCCTCCCCAACTCTCGCTCCATTTCCGTCCCTCCCCAAATCTCGAGGCATTTCCCTCCCTCCCCAACTCTCGCCACATTTCCCTCCCTCCCCAACTCTCGCCGCATTTCCCTCCCTCCACAACTCTCGCTGCATTTCAGTCCCTCCCCAACTCTCGCTGCATTTCACTCCCTCCCCAACTCTTGCCGCATATCCCTCCCTCCACAACTCTCGTCGCATTTCCCTCCCTCCCCAACTCTAAGTGCATTTCTCTTCCTACGCAACTGTTGCCGCATTTCAGTCCCTCCCCAACTCTCGTCGCATTTCCCTCCCTGCCCAACACTCGCCGCATTTCCCTACCTCCACAACTCTTGCCAAATTTCCCTCTCCTCCCGAACGCTAGCCGCATTTCCCTCCCTCCCCAACTCTCACCGCATTTCCCTCCCTCCCCAACTCTGGCCATATTTCCCTTCATCCGCAACTGTCGCCGCATTTCCATCCCTCCCCAACACTCGTCGCATTTCCCTCCCTCCCCAACTCTCGCTACATTTCCCTCCCTCCCCAACTCTCGCCGCATTTCACTTCCTCCGCAACTGTGGCCGCATTTCCCTCCCTCCCCAACTCTCGCCACATTTCCTTCCCTCCCCAACTCTCGCCGCATTTCCCTCCCTCCCCAACTCTAGCCGCATTTCTTTCCTCCGCAACTCTCGCCGCATTTCCCTCCCTCCCCAACTTTCGCCCCAATTCACTCCCTCTCCAACTCTCGCCGCATTTTCCTCCCTCCCAAACTCTCGCCGCAATTCCCTCCCTCCCCAACTTGCGCCGCATTTCTCTCCTTCCCGAACTCTCGCCACATTTCCCTCCCTCCCCAACACACACCGCATTTACCTCCCTACCCAACTCTCGCTGCATTTCCCTCACTCCCCAACTCTCGCTGAATTTCCCTCCCTCCCCAACTCTCGCCGCATTTCCCTCCTTCCACAAATCTTGCTGCATTTCCCTCCCTCCCCAACTCTCGAGGCATTTCCCTCACTCCCCAAGTCTTGAGGCATTTCCCACCCTCCCCAACTTTCGCTGCATTTCCCTCCCTCCCCAACTCTCGCCGCATGTCCCTCACTTTCGAAGTCTCACCGCATTTCCCTCCCACCACAACTCTCACCGGATTGCCCTCCCTCCCCAACTCTGGCTGCATTTCCCTCCCTCCCCAACTCTCTCCGCATTTCCCTCCCTCCCCAACTCTGGCCGCATTTCTCTTCCACCGCAACTGTCGCCGCATTTCCCTCCCTCCCCAACTCTCGCCGCATGTCCCTCACTTTCGAAGTCTCACCGCATTTCCCTCCCACCCCAACTCTCGCCGTATTTCCCTCCCTCCCCAACTCTCGCCGCATTTCCCTCCCTCCACAACTCTAGCCGCATTTCTCTTCCTCCTCAACTCTTGCCGCATTTCCCTCCCTCCCCAACTTTCGCCCCAATTCACTCCCTCTACAACTCTCGCCGCATTTTCCTCCCTCCCGAACTCTTGCCGCATTTCCCTCCATCCCCAACTTGCGCCGCATTTCTCTCCTTCCCGAACTCTCGCCACATTTCCCTCCCTCCGCAACACTCACCGCATTTACCTCCCTACCCAACTCTAGCTGCATTTCCCTCACTCCCCAAATCTTGCTGCATTTCCCTCCCTCCCCAACTCTCGAGGCACTTCCCTCCCTCCCCAACTCTCGCCGCATGTCCATCCCTCCCAAAGTCTCGCTGCATTTCCCTCCCCCCACAACTCTTGCCGCATTTCCCTCCCTCCCCAGCTCTCGCCGCGTTTCCCTCCTTCCACAAATCTCGCTGCATTTCCCTCCCTCCCCTACTCTCGAGGCATTTCCCTCACTCCCCAAGTCTCGAGGCATTTCCCACCCTCCCCAACTCTCGCTGCATTTCCCTCCCTCCACAACTCTCGCCGCATTTCTCTCCCTCCCCAACTCACGCCGCATTTCCCTCCCTCCACAACTCTTGCAGCAATTCCCTCGACTCCCGAAGTCGCCCCGCATTTCCCCCCCACCCCACTCTCGCTACATTTCCCACATTCCCCAACTCTCGCTGCATTTCACTTCCTCCGCAACTGTGGCCGCATTTCCATCCCTCCCCAACTCTCGCCGCATTTCCCTCCCTCCCCAACTCTCGCCGCATTTCCCTCCCTCCCCAACTCTAGCCGCATTTCTCTTCCTCCGCAACTCTCGCCGCATTTCCCTCCCTCCCCAACTTTCGCCCCAATTCACTCCCTCTCCAACTCTCGCCGCATTTTCCTCCCTCCCAAACTCTCGCCGCAATTCCCTCCCTCCCCAACTTGCGCCGCATTTCCCTCCTTCCCGAACTCTCGCCACATTTCCCTCCCTCCCCAACACTCACCGCATTTACCTCCCTACCCAACTCTCGCTGCATTTCCCTCACTCCCCAACTCTCGCTGAATTTCCCTCTCTCCCCAACTCTCGCCGCATGTCCATCCCTCCCGAAGTCTCGCTGCATTTCCCTCCCCCCACAACTCTTGCCGCATTTCCCTCCCTCCCCAACTCTTGCCGCATTTCCCTCCTTCCACAAATCTTGCTGCATTTCCCCCCCACCCCACTCTCGCTACATTTCCCACCCTCCCCAACTCTCGCCGCATTTCACTTCCTCCGCAACTGTGGCCGCATTTCCCTCCCTCGCCAACTCTCGCCGCATTTCCCTCCCTCCGCAACTCTCGCCGCATTTCCCTCCCTCCACAACTCTTGCAGCATTTCCCTCTCCTCCAGAACTCCCGCCTCATTTTCCTCCCTCCCCAACTCTCACTGCATTTCCCTCCCTCCCCAACTTGCGCCGCATTTCCCTCCTTCCCGAACTCTCGCCACATTTCCCTCCCTCCCCAACACTCAAACCATTTACCTCCCTACCCAACTCTCGCTGCATTTCCCTCCCTCCCCAACTCTCACTGCATTTCCCTCTCCTCCAGAACTCCCGCCTCATTTTCCTCCCTCCCCAACTCACTCCGCATTTCCCTCCCTCCCCAACTTTCGCCCCAATTCATTCCCTCTCCAACTCTCGCTGCATTTTCCTCCCTCCCGAACTCTTGCCGCATTTCCCTCCCTCCCCAACTTGCACCGCATTTCTCTCCTTCCCGAACTCTCGCCACATTTCCCTCCCTCCCCAACACTCACCGCATTTACCTCCCTACCCAACTCTAGCTGCATTTCCCTCACTCCCCAAATCTCGCTGCATTTCCCTTCCTCCCCAACTCTCGAGGCACTTCCCTCCCTCCCCAACTCTCGCCGCATGTCCATCCCTCCCGAAGTCTCGCCGCATTTCCCTCCCCTCACAACTCTTGCCGCATTTCCCTCCCTCCCCAGCTCTCACCGCATTTCCCTCCTTCCACAAATCTCGCTGCATTTCCCTCCCTCCCCAACTCTCCAGTACATTTCCCTCCCTCCCCAACTCTAGCCGCATTTCTCTTCCTCCACAACTCTCGCCGCATTTCCCTCCCTCCCCAACTTTCGCCCCAATTCACTCCCTCTCCAACTCTCGCCACATTTTCCTCCCTCCCAAACTCTCGCCGCAATTCCCTCCCTCCCCAACACTCACCGCATTTACCTCCCTACCCAACTCTCGCTGCATTTCCCTCACTCCCCAACTCTCGCTGAATTTCCCTCCCTCCCCAACTCTCGCCGCATGTCCATCCCTCCCGAAGTCTCGCCGCATTTCCCTCCCCCCACAACTCTTGCCACATTTCCCTCCCTCCCCAACTCTCACCGCATTTCCCTCCTTCCACAAATCCTGCTGCATTTCCCTCCCTCCCTCCCCAACTCTCGAGGCATTTCCCTCACTCCCCAAGTCTTGAGGCATTTCCCACCCTCCCCAACTCTCGCTGCATTTCCCTCCCTCCCCAACTCTCGCCGCATGTCCCTCACTTTCGAAGTCTCACTGCATTTCCCTCCCACCACAACTCTCACCGGATTGCCCTCCCTCCCCAACTCTGGCTGCATTTCCCTCCCTCCCCAAACTCTCTCCGCATTTCCCTCCCTGTCCAACTCTGGCCGCATTTCTCTTCCTCCGCAACTGTCGCCGCATTTCCCTCCCTCCCCAAGTCTCGCCGCATTTCCCAACTGCCCCAACTCTCATTGCATTTCCCTCCCTCCCCAACTCTCGCTGCATTTCCCTCCCTCCCCAAATCTCGAGGCTTTTCCCTTCCTCCCCAACTCTCGTTGCATTTCCCTCCCACCCCAACTCTTGAGGCATTATTCCTCGCTCCCCAACTCTCACCGCATGTCCCTCCCTCCCGATGTATCGCCGCATTTCCATCCCTCCACAACTCTTGAGGCATTTCCCTCCCTCCCCAACTCTCGCCGCATGTCCATCCCTCCCGAAGTCTCGCCGCATTTTCCTTGCTCCCCATCTCTTGCCGCATTTCCCTCCCTCCCCATCTCTCGCCGCATTTCCCTGCCTCCACAACTCTCGCCGCATTTCCGTCTCCTCCAGAATGCTCGCCGCATTTCACTTCCTCAGCAACTGTCGCCGCATTTCCCACCCTCCCCAACTCTCGCCGCGTTTCACTTCCTTTGCAACTCTCGCCGCATTTCCCTCCCTCCACAACTCTCGCCACATTTCCCTCTACTCCAAAACTCCCACCTCATTTTGCTCCCTCCCCAACTCTCACCGCATTTCCCTCCCTCCCCAACTCTCTCCGTATTTCGCTCCCTCCCCAACTCTGGCCGCATTTCTCTTCCTCCGCAACTGTCGTCGCATTTCCCTCCCTCCCCAAGTCTCGCCGCATTTCCCAACTGCTCCAACTCTCATTGCATTTCCCTCCCTCCCCAACTCTCGCCGCATTTCCCTCCCTCCCCAAATCTCGAGGCTTTTCCCTTCCTCCCCAACTCTCGCTGCATTTCCCTCCCACCCCAACTCTTGAGGCATTATTCCTCGCTCCCCAACTCTCACCGCTTGTCCCTCCCTCCCGATGTATCGCCGCATTTCCATCCCTCCACAACTCTTGAGGCATTTCCCTCCCTCCCCAACTCTCGCCGCATGTCCATCCCTCCCGAAGTCTCGCCGCATTTTCCTTGCTCCCCATCTCTCGCCGCATTTCCCTCCCTCCCCATCTCTCGCCGCATTTCCCTGCCTCCACAACTCTCGCCGCATTTCCGTCTCCTCCAGAACGCTCGCCGCATTTCACTTCCTCAGCAACTGTCGCCGCATTTCCCACCCTCCCCAACTCTCGCCGCGTTTCACTTCCTTTGCAACTCTCGCCTCATTTCCCTCCCTCCACAACTCTCGCCGCATTTCCCTCTACTCCAGAACTCCCGCCTCATTTTGCTCCCTCCGCAACTCTCGCCGCATTTCCCTCCCTCCACAACTCTCGACACATTTCCCTCTTCTTCTGAACTCTCGCAGCATTTTCCTCCCTCCCCAAGTCTCGCCGCATTTCCCTCCCTCCCCAACACTCGCCGCATTTCCCTTGCTCCCCAACTCTGGCCGCATTTCTCTTCCTCCGCAACTGTCGCCGCATTTCCCTCCCTCCCCAACTCTCGCCGCATGTCCATCCCTCCCGAAGACTCGCCGCATTTTCCTCACTCCCCATCTCTCGCCGCATTTCCCTCCCTCCCCAACTCTCGCCGCATTTCCGTCTCCTCCAGAACGCTCGCCGCATTTCCCTTCCTCAGCAACTGTCGCCGCATTTCCCACCCTCCCCAACTCTAGCCGCGTTTCACTTCCTTTGAAACTCTCGCCGCATTTCCCTCCCTCCACAACTCTCGCCGCATTTCCCTCTCCTCCAGAACTCCCATCTCATTTTCCTCCCTCCCCAACTCACGCCGCATTTCCCTCGCTCCACAACTCTCGACACATTTCCCTCTCCTCCTGAACTCTCACAGCATTTTCCTCCCTACCCAAGTCTCGCCGCAATTCCCTCCCTCCCCAACTT
Organism: Carcharodon carcharias; assembly: GCF_017639515.1. NCBI lineage: Eukaryota > Metazoa > Chordata > Chondrichthyes > Lamniformes > Lamnidae > Carcharodon > Carcharodon carcharias. The sequence goes on from NC_054483.1 coordinate 101,226,767, forward strand.
GCGCCGCATTTCCCTCCTTCCTGAACTCTCGCCACATTTCCCTCCCTCCCCAACACTCACCGTATTTACCTCCCTACCCAACTCTCGCTGCATTTCCCTCCCTCCCCAACACTCACCGCATTTACCTCCCTACCCAACTCTCGCTGCATTTCCCTCCCTCCCCAACTCTGGCCGCATTTCTCTTCCTCCGCAACTGTCGCCGCATTTCCCTCCCTCCCCAAGTCTCGCCGCATTTCCCAACTGCCCCAACTCTCATTGCATTTCCCTCCCTCCCCAACTCTCACTGCATTTCCCTCCCTCCCCAAATCTCGAGGCTTTTCCCTTCCTCCCCAACACTCGCTGCATTTCCCTCCCACCCCAACTCTTGAGGCATTATTCCTCGCTCCCCAACTCTCACCGCATGTCCCTCCCTCCCGATGTATCGCCGCATTTCCATCCCTCCACAACTCTTGAGGCATTTCCCTCCCTCCCCAACTCTCGCCGCATGTCCATCCCTCCCGAAGTCTCGCCGCATTTTCCTTGCTCCCCATCTCTCGCCGCATTTCCCTCCCTCCCCATCTCTCGCCGCATTTCCCTGCCTCCACAACTCTCGCCGCATTTCCGTCTCCTCCAGAACGCTCGCCGCATTTCACTTCCTCAGCAACTGTCGCCGCATTTCCCACCCTCCCCAACTCTCGCCGCGTTTCACTTCCTTTGCAACTCTCGCCGCATTTCCCTCCCTCCACAACTCTCGCCGCATTTCCCTCTACTCCAGAACTCCCGCCTCATTTTGCTCCCTCCCCAACTCTCGCCGCATTTCCCTCCCTCCACAACTCTCGACACATTTCCCTCCCTCCCCAACTCTCGGCACATTTCCCTCTTCTTCTGAACTCTCGCAGCATTTTCCACCCTCCCCAAGTCTCGCCGCATTTCCCTTGCTCCCCAACTCTGGCCGCATTTCTCTTCCTCCGCAACTGTCGCCGCATTTCCCTCCCTCCCCAACTCTCGCCGCATTTCCGTCTCCTCCACAACTCTCGACACATTTCCCTCTCCTCCTGAACTCTCACAGCATTTTCCTCCCTCCCCAAGTCTCGCCGCAATTCCCTCCCTCCCCAACTTGCGCCGCATTTCCCTCCTTCCCGAACTCTCGCCACATTTCCCTCCCTCCCCATCACTCACCGCATTTACCTCCCTACCCAACTCTCACTGCATTTCCCTCACTCCCCAACTCTCGCTGAATTTCCCTCTCTCCCCAACTCTCGCCGCATGTCCATCCCTCCCGAAGTCTCGCTGCATTTCCCTCCCCCCACAACTCTTGCCGCATTTCCCTCCCTCCCCAACTCTTGCCGCATTTCCCTCCTTCCACAAATCTCACCGCATTTCCCCCCCACCCCACTCTCGCTACATTTCCCACCCTCCCCAACTCTCGCCGCATTTCACTTCCTCCGCAACTGTGGCCGCATTTCCCTCCCTCCCCAACTCTCGCCACATTTCCCTCCCTCCCCAACTCTCGCCACATTTCCCTCCCTCCCCAACTCTCGCCGCATTTCCCTCCCTCCACAACTCTCGCCATATTTCCCTCCCTCCACAACTCTAGCCGCATTTCTCTTCCTCATCAACTCTTGCCGCATTTCCCTCCCTCCCCAGCTCTCGCCGCATTTCCCTCCTTCCACAAATCTCACTGCATTTCCCTCCCTCCCCTACTCTCGAGGCATTTCCCTCACTCCCGAAGTCTCGAGGCATTTCCCACCCTCCCCAACACTCGCTGCATTTCCCTCCCTCCAGAACTCTCGCCGCATTTCTCTCCCTCCCCAACTCACGCCGCATTTCCCTCCCTCCACAACTCTTGCAGCATTTCCCTCGACTCCCGAACTTGCGCCGCATTTCCCCCCCACCCCACTCTCGCTACATTTCCCACATTCCCCAACTCTCGCCGCATTTCACTTCCTCCGCAACTGTGGCCGCAGTTCCCTCCCTCCCCAACTCTCGCCGCATTTCCCTCCCTCCTCAACTCTCGCCGCATTTCCCTCCCTCCCCAACTCTAGGGGCATTGCTCTTCCTCCGCAACTCTCGCCGCATTTCCCTCCTTCCCCAACTTTCGCCCCAATTCACTCCCTCTCCAACTCGCCGCATTTTCCTCCCTCCCAAACTCTCGCCGCAATTCCCTCCCTCCCCAACTTGCGCCGCATGTCCCTCCTTCCCGAACTCTCGCCACATTTCCTTCCCTCCCCAACACTCACCGCATTTACCTCCCTACCCAACTCTCGCTGCATTTCCCTCAATCCCCAACTCTCGCTGAATTTCCCTCCCTCCCCAACTCTCGCCGCATGTCGATCCCTCCCGAAGTCTCGCCGCATTTCCTCCCCCCACAAATCTTGCCGCATTTCCCTCCCTCTCCAACTCTTGCCGCATTTCCCTCCTTCCACAAATCTCGCCGCATTTCCCCCCCACCCCACTCTCGCTACATTTCCCACCCTCCCCAACTCTCGCCGCATTTCACTTCCTCTGCAACTGTGGCCGCATTTCCCTCACTCCCCAACTCTCGCTGCATTTCTCTTCCTCTGCAACTCTCGCCGCATTTCCCTCCCTCCCCAACTTTCGCCCCAATTCACTCCCTCTCGAACTCTCGCCGCATTTTCCTCCCTCCCAAACTCTCGCTGCAATTCCCTCCCTCCCCAACTTGCGCCGCATTTCTCTCCTTCCCGAACTCTCGCCACATTTCCCTCCCTCCCCAACACTCACCGCATTTACCTCCCTACCCAACTCTCGCTGCATTTCCCTCACTCTCGAACTCTCGCTGAATTTCACTCCCTCCCCAACTCTCGCCGCATGTCCATCCCTCCCGAAGTCTCGCCGCATTTCCCTCCCCCCACAACTCTTGCCGCATTTCCCTCCCTCCCCAACTCTTGCCGCATTTCCCTCCTTCCACAAATCTTGCTGCATTTCCCTCCCTCCCCAACTCTCGAGGCATTTCCCTCACTCCCCAAGTCTTGAGGCATTTCCCACCCTCCCCAACTCTCGCTGCATTTCCCTCCCTCCCAAACTCTCGCCGCAGGTCCCTCACTTTCGAAGTCTCACCGCATTTCCCTCCCACCACAACTCTCACCGGATTGCCCTCCCTCCCCAACTGTGGCTGCATTTCCCTCCCTCCCCAACTCTCTCCGCATTTCCCTCCCTGTCCAACTCTGGCCGCATTTCTCTTCCTCCGCAACTGTCGCCACATTTCCCTCCCTCCCCAAGTCTCGCCGCATTTCCCAACTGCCCCAACTCTCATTGCATTTCCCTCCCTCCCCAACTCTCGCTGCATTTCCCTCCCTCCCCAAATCTCGAGGCATTTCCCTTCCTCCCCAACTCTCGCTGCATTTCCCTCCCACCCCAACTCTTGAGGCATTATTCCTCGCTCCCCAACTCTCACCGCATGTCCCTCCCTCCCGATGTATCGCCGCATTTCCATCCCTCCACAACTCTTGAGGCATTTCCCTCCCTCCCCAACTCTCGCCGCATGTCCATCCCTCCCGAAGTCTCGCCGCATTTTCCTTGCTCCCCATCTCTCGCCGCATTTCCCTCCCTCCCCATCTCTCGCCGCATTTCCCTGCCTCCACAACTCTCGCCGCATTTCCGTCTCCTCTAGAACGCTCGCCCCATTTCACTTCCTCAGCAACTGTCGCCGCATTTCCCAACCTCCCCAACTCTCACCGCGTTTCACTTCCTTTGCAACTCTCGCCGCATTTCCCTCCCTCCACAACTCTCGCCGCATTTCCCTCTACTCCAGAACTCCCGCCTCATTTTGCTCCATCCGCAACTCTCGCAGCATTTTCCTCCCTCCCCAAGTCTCGCCGCATTTCCCTCCCTCCCCAACACTCGCCGCATTTCCCTTGATCCCCAACTCTGGCCGCATTTCTCTTCCTCCGCAACTGTCGCCGCATTTCCCTCCCTCCCCAACTCTCGCCGCGTTTCACTTCCTTTGAAACTCTCGCCGCATTTCCCTCCCTCCACAACTCTCACCACATTTCCCTCTCCTCCAGAACTCCCGTCTCATTTTCCTCCCTCCCCAACTCACGCCGCATTTCCCTCCCTCCACAACTCTCGACACATTTCCCTCTCCTCCTGAACTCTCACAGCATTTTCCTCCCTCCTCAAGTCTCGCCGCATTTCCCTCCCTCCCCAACACTCGCCGCATTTCCCTCGCTCCCCAAGTCTCGCCTCACTTCCCTCCCTCCCCAACACTCGCCGCATTACCCTCCCTCCCCAACTCTCGAGGCATTTTCCACCCTACCCAACACTCGGTGCATTTCGCTCCCTCCCCAACTCTCGAGGCATTTTCCTCCCTCGACAACTCTGGCCGCATGTCCATCCCTCCCCAACTCCCGCCGCATTTTCCTCCCTCCCCAAAACTCTCCTCATTTCCCTCCTTCGCCAACTCTGGTCGCATTTCTCTTCCTCCGCAACTGTCTCCACATTTCCCTCACTCCCGAAGTCTCGCTGCATTTCCCTCCCTCCCCAACACTCGCCGCATTTCCCTCCCTCACCAACTCGCTTTGCATTTCCCTCCCTCCCCAACTCTCACCGCATGTCACTCACTCCCGAAGTCTCGCCGCATTTCTCTCCCACCACAACTCTCGCCAGATTGCCCTCCCTCCCCAACTCTGGCCGCATTTGCCTCCCTTCAAAACTCTCGCCGCATTTGCCTCTCCTCCCGAACTCCTGCCGCATTTTCCTCCCTCCCCAACTCTCTCCGCATTTACCTCCCTCCCCAACTCTCGCCGCATTTCCCACCCTCCCCAAATCTCGAGGCATTTCCCTTCCTCCCCAACTCTCGCTGCATTTCCCTCCCACCCCAACTCTTGAGGCATTATTCCTCGCTCCCCAACTCTCACCGCATGTCCCTCCCTCCCGATGTATCGCCGCATTTCCATCCCTCCACAACTCTTGAGGCATTTCCCTCCCTCCCCAACTCTCGCCGCATGTCCATCCCTCCCGAAGTCTCACCGCATTTTCCTCGCTCCCCATCTCTCGCTGCATTTCCCTCCCTCCCCATCTCTCGCCGTATTTCCCTGCCTCCACAACTCTCACCGCATTTCCGTCTCCTCCAGAACACTCGCCGCATTTCACTTCCTCAGCAACTGTCGCCACATTTCCCTCCCTCCCCAACTCTCGCCGCGTTTCCCTCCCTCCCCAACACTCACTGCATTTCCCTCCCTGCCCAACTTGCGCCGCATTTCCTTCTTTGCCGAACTCTCGCCACATTTCCCTCCCTCCCCAACACTCACTGCATTTACCTCCCTACCCAACTCTCGCTGCATTTCCCTCCCTCCCCAACTCTCGCCGCATGGCCCTCACTCCCGAAGTCTCACCGCATTTCCCTCCCGCCACAACTCTCTCCGCTTTTCCCTCCCTCCCCAACTCTGGCCGCATTTCTCTTTCTCCGCAACTGTCGCCGCATTTCCCCCACTCCCCAAGTCTCGCCGCATTTCCCTCCCTCCCCAACTCTCATTGCATTTCCCTCCCTCCCCAACTCTCGCTGCATTTCCCTCCCTCCCCAAATCTCGAGGCATTTCCCTTCCTCCCCAACTCTCGCTGCATTTCCCTCCCACCCCAACTCTCGAGGCATTATTCCTCACTCCCCAACTCTCACCGCATGTCCCTCCCTCCCGATGTATCGCCGCATTTCCATCCCTCCACAACTCTCTCCGCATTTCCCTCCCTCCCCAACTCTCATTGCATTTCCCTCCCTCCCCAAATCTCGAGGCATTTCCCCCACTCCCCAACTCTCACCGCATGTCCCTCCCTCCCGATGTATCACCGCATTTCCATCCCTACCCAACTCTCGCTGCATTTCCCTCCCTCCCCAACTCTCGCCGCATGTCCCTCACTCCCGAAGTCTCACCGCATTTCCCTCCCGCCACAACTCTCTCCGCTTTTCCCTCCCTCCCCAACTCTGGCCGCATTTCTCTTTCTCCGCAACTGTCGCCGCATTTCCCCCACTCCCCAAGTCTCGCCGCATTTCCCTCCCTCCCCAACTCTCATTGCATTTCCCTTCCTCCCCAACTCTCGCTGCATTTCCCTCCATCCCCAACTCTCGAGGCATTATTCCTCACTCCCCAACTCTCACCGCATGTCCCTCCCTCCCGATGTATCGCCGCATTTCCATCCCTCCACAACTCTCGAGGCATTTCCCTCCCTCCCCAACTCTCGCTGCATTTCCCTCTCCTCCAGAACTCCCGCCTCATTTTCCTCCCTCCCCAACTCACTCCGCATTTCCCTCCCTCCCCAACTCTCGCCCCATTTCCCTCCTCCCCAACACTCGCTGCATTTCCCTCCCTCCCCAACTCTCGCTGCATTTCCCTCCCTCCCCAACTTGCACCGCATTTCCCTCCTTCCCGAACTCTCGCCACATTGCCCTCCCTCCCCAACACTCACCCCATTTATCTCCTTCCCCAACTCTCGCTGCATTTCCCTCCCTCCCCAACTCTCACTGCATTTCCCTCTCCTCCAGAACACCCGCCTCATTTTCCTCCCTCCCCAGCTCACTTCGCATTTCCCTCCCTCCCCAACTCTCGCCGCGTTTCCCTCCCTCCCTAACTCTCACAGCATTTCCCTCCCTCCCCAACTCGCGAGGCACTTCCCTCCCTCCCCAACTCTCGCCGCATGTCATTCCCTCCCGAAATCTCGCCGCATTTCCCTCCCCCCACAACTCTTGCCGCATTTCCCTCCCTCCCCAACTCTCGCCGCATTTCCCTCCTTCCACAAATCTCGCTGCATTTCCCTCCCTCCGTAACTCTCGAGGCATTTCCCTCACTCCCCAAGTCTCGAGGCATTTCCCACCCTCCCCAACTCTCGCTGCATTTCCCTCCCTCCCCAACTCTCGCCGCATGTCCCTCACTCCCGATGTCTCACCGCATTTCCCTCCCACCACAACTCTCTCCGCATTTCCCTCCCTCCCCAACTCTCATTGCATTTCCCTCCCTCCCCAAATCTCGAGGCATTTCCCCCACTCCCCAACTCTCACCGCATGTCCCTCCCTCCCGATGTATCACCGCATTTCCATCCCTCCACAACTCTCGAGGCATTTCCCTCCCTCCCCAACTCTCGCCGCATGTCCATCCCTCCCGAAGTCTCGCCGCATTTTCCTCCCTCCCCATCTCTCGCCGCATTTCCCTCCCTCCCCATCTCTCGCTGCATTTCCGTCTCCTCCAGTATGCTCGCCGCATTTCACTTCCTCCGTAACTGTCGAAGCATTTCCCACCCTCCCCAACTCTGGCCGCATTTCCCTCCCTCCACAACTCTCGCCGCATTTCCCTCTCCTCCAGAAGTCCCGCCTCATTTTCCTCCCTCCCCAACTCTCTCTGCATTTCCCTCCCTCTCTAACTCTCGCCGCATTTCCCTCCCTCCCCAACTCTCAGTACATTTCCCTCCCTCCCCAACTCTCGCTGCATTTCCCTATCTCCCCAACTCTCGCTGCATTTCCCTCCCTCCCTAACTCTCGAGGCATTTTCCACCCTCCCCAACTCTCGGTGCATTTCGCTCCCTCCCCAACTCTCGAGGCATTTTCCTCCCTTGACAACTCTGGCCGCATTACCCTCTCTCCCCAATTCCCGCTGCATTTTCCTCCCTCCCCAACTCTTGTTGCATTTCCCTCACTCCCCAACTCTCGCCGCATGTCCCTCACTCCCGAAGTCTCACCGCATTTCTCTCCCACCACAACTCTCGCCGGATTTCCCTCCCTCGCCAACTCTCGCCGCATTTCCCTCTCCTCCCGAACTCCTGCCGCATTTTCCTCCCTCCCCAACTCTCTCCGCATTTGCCTCCCTCCCCAACTCTGGCCGCATTTCTCTTCCTCCGCAACTGTCGTCGCATTTCCCTCCCTCCCCAAGTCTCGCCGCATTTCCCTCCCTCCCCAACTCTCATTGCATTTCCCTCCCTCCCCAACTTTCGCTGCATTTCTCTCCCTCCCCAAATCTCGAGGCATTTCCCTCCCTCCCCAACTCTCGCTGCATTACCCTCCCACCCCAATTCTCGAGGCATTATTCCTCGCTCCCCAACTTTCACCGCATGTCCCTCCCTCCCGATGTATCGCCGCATTTCCATCCCTCCACAACTCTCGAGGCATTTCCCTCCCTCCCCAACTCTCGCTGCATTTCCCTCTCCTCCAGAACTCCCGCCTCATTTTCCTCCCTCCCGAACTCTCGCCCCATTTCCCTCCTCCCCAACTCTCGCTGCATTTCCCTCCCTCCCCAACTTGCACCGCATTTCCCTCCTTCCCGAACTCTCGCCACATTTCCCTCCCTCCCCAACACTCACCCCATTTATCTCCTTCCCCAACTCTCGCTGCATTTCCCAACCCTCCCCAACTCTCGCTGCATTTCCCTCTCCTCCAGAACTCCCGCCTCATTTTCCTCCCTCCCCAGCTCACTCCGCATTTCCCTCCCTCCACAACTCTCGCCGCATTTCCCTCCCTCCCCAACACTCACTGCATTTCCCTCCCTGCCCAACTTGCGCCGCATTTCCTTTCTTGCCGAACTCTCGCCACATTTCCTTCCCTCCCCAACACTCACCGCATTTACCTCCCTACCCAACTCTCGCTGCATTTCCCTCACTCCCCATCTCTCACAGCATTTCCCTCCCTCCCCAACTCTCGAGGCACTTCCCTCCCTCCCCAACACTCGCCGCATGTCCATCCCTCCCGAAGTCTCGCTGCATTTCGCTCCCCCCACAACTCTTGCCGCATTTCCCTCCCTCCCCAACTCTCGCCGCATTTCCCTCCTTCCACAAATCTCGCTGCATTTCCCTCCCTCCACAACACTCACCGTATTTACCTCCCTACCCAACTCTCGCTGCATTTCCCTCACTCCCCAACTCTCACAGCATTTCCCTCCCTCCCCAACTCGTGAGGCACTTCCCTCCCTCCCCAACTCTCGCCGCATGTCAATCCCTCCCGAAGTCTCGCCCCATTTCCCTCCCCCCACAACTCTTGCCGCATTTCCCTCCCTCCCCAACTCTCGCCGCATTTCCCTCCTTCCACAAATCTCGCTGCATTTCCCTCCCTCCGTAACTCTCGAGGCATTTCCCTCACTCCCCAAGTCTCGAGGCATTTCCCACCCTCCCCAACTCTCGCTGCATTTCCCTCCCTCCCCAACTCTCGCCGCATGTCCCTCACTCCCGAAGTCTCACCACATTTCCCTCCCGCCACAACTCTCTCCGCTTTTCCCTCCCTCCCCAACTCTGGCCGCATTTCTCTTTCTCCGCAACTGTCGCCGCATTTCCCCCACTCCCCAAGTCTCGCCGCATTTGCCTCCCTCCCCAACTCTCATTGCATTTCCCTCCCTCCCCAACTCTCGCTGCATTTCCCTCCCTCCCCAAATCTCGAGGCATTTCCCTTCCTCCCCAACTCTCGCTGCATTTCCCTCCCACCCCAACTCTCGAGGCATTATTCCTTGCTCCCCAACTCTCACCGCATGTCCCTCCCTCCTGATGTATCGCCGCATTTCCATCCCTCCACAACTCTCGAGGCATTTCCCTCCCTCCCCAACTCTCGCCGCATGTCCATCCCTCCCGAAGTCTCGCCGCATTTTCCACCCTCCCCATCTCTCGCCGCATTTCCCTCCCTCCCCATCTCTCGCCGCATTTCCCTACCTCCCCATCTCTCGCCATATTTCCCTCCCCATCTCTCGCCGCTTTTCCCTTCCTCCCCATTTCTCGCCGCATTTCCGTCTCCTCCAGAACGCTCGCCGCATTTCTGTTCCTCCGCAACTGTCGCCGCATTTCTCACCCTCCCCAACTCTGGCCGCATTTCCCTCCCTCCACAACTCTCGCCGCATTTCCCTCTCCTCCAGAAGTCCCGCCTCATTTTCCTCCCTCCCCAACTCTCTCCGCAGTTCCCTCCCTCTCTAACTCTCGCCGCATTTCCCTCCCTCCCCAGCTCTTGCTGCATTTCCCTATCTCCCCAACTCTCACTGCATTTCCCTCCCTCCCTAACTCTCGAGGCATTTTCCACCCTCCCCAACTCTCGGTACATTTCGCTCCCTCCCCAACTCGCGAGGCATTTCATCCCTTGACAACTCTGGCCACATTACCCTCCCTCCCCAACTCCCGCTGCATTTTCCTCCCTCCCCAACTCTTGTTGCATTTCCCTCCCTCCCCAACTCTTGCTGCATGTCCCTCACTCCCGAAGTCTCGCCGCATTTCACTCCCGCCACAACTGTCGCCGGATTTCCCTCCCTCGCCAACTCTGCCGCATTTCCCTCCCTCCAAAACTCTCGCCGCATTTCCCTCTCCTCCCGAACTCCTGCCGCATTTTCCTCCCTCCCCAACTCTCTCCGCATTTCCCTCCCTCTCCAACTCTGGCCGCATTTCTCCTCCTCCGCAACTGTCGCCGCATTTCCCTCCCTCCCCAAGTCTCGCCGCATTTCCCTCCCTCCCCAACTATCATTGCATTTCCCTCCCTCCCCAACTCTCGCTGCATGTCCCTCCCTCCCCTAATCTTGAGGCATTTCCCTCCCTCCCCAACTCTCGCTGCATTTCCCTCCCACCCCAACTCTCGAGGCATTACTCCTCGCTCCCCAACTTTCACCGCATGTCCCTCCCTCCCGATGTATCGCCGCATTTCCATCCCTCCACAACTCTCGAGGCATTTCCCTCCCTCCCCAACTCTCACTGCATGTCCATCCCTCCCAAAGTCTCGCCGCATTTTCCTCCCTCCCCATCTCTCGCCACATTTCCCTGCTTCCACAACTCTCGCCGCATTTCCTTCTCCTCCAGAACTCTCACTGCATTTCTCTTCCTCCGCAACTCTCGCCGCATTTCCCTCCCTCCCCTACTTTCGCCCCAATTCACTCCCTCTCCAACTCTCGCCGCATTTTCCTCCCTTCCAAACTCTCACCGCAATTCCCTCCCTCCCCAACTTGCGCCGCATTTCTCTCCTTCCCGAACTCTCACCACATTTCCCTCCCTCCCCAACACTCACCGCATTTACCTCCCTACCCAACTCTCGCTGCATTTCCCTCACTCCCCAACTCTCACAGCATTTCCCTCCCTCCCCAACTCTCGAGGCACTTCCCTCCCTCCCCAACTCTCGCCGCATGTCCATCCCTCCCGAAGTCTCGCTGCATTTCGCTCCCCCCACAACCCTTGCCGCATTTCCCTCCCTCCCCAACTCTCGCCGCATTTCCCTCCTTCCACAAATCTCGCTGCATTTCCCTCCCTCCACAACACTCGCCGCATTTACCTCCCTACCCAACTCTCGCTGCATTTCCCTCACTCCCCAACTCTCACAGCATTTCCCTCCCTCCCCAACTCACGAGGCACTTCCCTCCCACCCCAACTCTCGCCGCATGTCAATCCCTTCCGAAGTCTCGCCGCATTTCCCTCCCCACACAACTCTTGCTGCATTTCACTCCCTCCCCAACTCTCGCCTCATTTCCCTCCTTCCACAAATCTCGCTGCATTTCCCTCCCTCCGTAACTCTTGAGGCATTTCCCTCACTCCCCAAGTCTCGAGGCATTTCCCATCCTCCCCAAATCTCGCTGCATTTCCCTCCCTCCCCAACTCTCGCCGCATGTCCCTCAATACTCAAGTCTCACCGCATTTCCCTCCCACCACAACACTCTCCGCATTTCCCTCCCTCCCCAACTCTGCCGCATTTCTCTTCCTCCGCAACTGTCGCCGCATTTCCCTCCCTCCCCAAGTCTCGCCGCATTTCCCTCCCTCCCCAATTATCATTGCATTTCCCTCCCTCCCCAACTTTCGCTGCATTTCTCTCCCTCCCCAAATCTCGAGGCATTTCCCTCCCTCCCCAACTGTCGCTGCATTTCCCTCCCACCCCAATTCTCGAGGCATTATTCCTCGCACCCCAACTTTCACCGCATGTCCCTCCCTCCCGATGTATCGCCGCATTTCCATCCCTCCACAACTCTCGAGGCATTTCCCTCACTCCCCAACTCTCGCTGCATTTCCCTCTCCTCCAGAACTCCCGCCTCATTTTCCTCCCTCCCCAACTCACTCCGCATTTCCCTCCCTCCCCAACTCTCGCCCCATTTCCCTCCTCCCCAACACTCGCTGCATTTCCCTCCCTCCCCAACTCTCACTGAATTTCCCTCCCTCCCCAACTCTCGCTGCATTTCCCTCCCTCCCTAAATCTCGAGGTATTTCCCTTCCTTCCCAACTCTCACCGCATGTCCCTCCCTCCCGATGTATCGCCACATTTCCATCCCTCCAGAACTCTCGAGGCATTTCCCACCCTCCCCAACTCTCGCCGCATGTCCATCCCTCCCGAAGTCTCGCCGCATTTTCCTCCCTCCCCATCTCTCGCCGCATTTCCCTCCCTCCCCATCTCTCGCCGCATTTCCCTCCCTCCCCATCTCTCGCCGCATTTCCGTCTCCTCCAGAACGCTCGCCGCATTTCACTTCCTCCTCAACTGTCGCCGCATTTCCCACCCTCCCCAACTCTGGCCGCATTTCCCTCCCTCCAAAACTCTCGCCGCATTTCCCTCTCCTCCCGAACTCCTGCCGCATTTTCCTCCCTCCCCAACTCTCTCCGCATTTCCCTCCCTCTCTAACTTTCGCCACATTTCCCTCCCTCCCCAATTCTCACTGCATTTCCCTCCCTCCTTAACTCTCGAGGCATTTTCCACCCTCCCCAACTCTCGGTGCATTTCGCTCCCTCCCCAACTCTCGAGGCATTTTCCTCCGTTGACAACTCTGGCCGCATTACCCTCCCTCCCCAACTCCCGCTGCATTTTCCTCCCTCCCCAACTCTTGTTGCATTTCCCTCCCTCCCCAACTCTCTCCGCATTTCCCTCCCTCCCCAACTCTGTCTGCATTTCTCTTCCTCCGCAACTGTCGCCGCATTTCCCTCCCTCCCCAAGTCTTGCTGCATTTCCCTCCCTCTCCAACTCTCGCTGCATTTCCCTCTCCTCCAGATCTCCCGTCTCATTTTCCTCCCTCCACAACTCACTCCGCATTTTCCTCTCTCCCCAACTCTTGCCGCATTTCCCTCCCTCCCCAACACTCGCTGCATTTCCCTACCTCCCCAACTCTCGCTGCATTTCGCTCCCTCCCCAACTTGCGCCGCATTTCCTTCCTTGCTGAACTCTCGCCACATTTCCCTCCCTCCCCAACACGCACCGCATTTACCTCCCTACCCAACTCTCGCTGCATTTCCCTCACTCCCCAACTCTCACAGCTTTTCCCTCCCTCCCCAACTCTCGAGGCACTTCCCTCCCTCCCCAACTCTCGCCGCATGTCCATCCCTCCCGAAGTCTCACTGCATTTCGCTCCCCCCACAACTCTTGCCGCATTTCCCTCCCTCCGCAACTCTCGCCGCATTTCCCTCCTTCCACAAATCTCGCTGCATTTCCCTCCCTCCGCAACACTCGCCGTATTTACCTCCCTACCCAACTCTCGCTGCATTTCCCTCACTCCCCAACTCTCACAGCATTTCCCTCCCTCCCCAACTCGCGAGGCACTTCCCTCCCTCCCCAACTCTCGCCGCATGTCATTCCTTCCCGAAGTCTCGCTGCATTTCCCACCCCCCACAACTCTTGCCGCATTTCCCTCCCTCCCCAACTCTCGCCGCATTTCCCTCCTTCCACAAATCTCGCTGCATTTCCCTCCCTCCGTAACTCTCGAGGCATTTCCCTCACTCCCCAACTCTCGCTGCATGTCTCTCACTCCCGAAGTCTCGCCGCATTTCACTCCCGCCACAACTCTCGCCGGATTTCCCTCCCTCGCCAACTCTGCCGCATTTCCCTCCCTCCAAAACTCTCGCCGCATTTCCCTCTCCTCCCGAACTCCTGCCGCATTTTCCTCCCTCCCCAACTCTCTCCGCATTTCCCTCCCTCTCCAACTCTGGCCGCATTTCTCCTCCTCCGCAACTGTCGCCGCATTTCCCTCCCTCCCCAAGTCTCGCCGCATTTCCCTCTTTCCCCTAATCTTGAGGCATTTCCCTCCCTCCCCAACTCTCGCTGCATTTCCCTCCCACCCCAACTCTCGAGGCATTACTCCTCGCTCCCCAACTTTCACCGCATGTCCCTCCCTCCCGATGTATCGCCGCATTTCCATCCCTCCACAACTCTCGAGGCATTTCCCTCCCTCCCCAACTCTCACTGCATGTCCATCCCTCCCAAAGTCTCGCCGCATTTTCCTCCCTCCCCATCTCTCGCCACATTTCCCTGCTTCCACAACTCTCGCCGCATTTCCTTCTCCTCCAGAACTCTCACTGCATTTCTCTTCCTCCGCAACTCTCGCCGCATTTCCCTCCCTCCCCTACTTTCGCCCCAATTCACTCCCTCTCCAACTCTCGCCGCATTTTCCTCCCTTCCAAACTCTCGCCGCAATTCCCTCCCTCCCCAACTTGCGCCGCATTTCTCTCCTTCCCGAACTCTCACCACATTTCCCTCCCTCCCCAACACTCACCGCATTTACCTCCCTACTCAACTCTCGCTGCATTTCCCTCACTCCCCAACTCTCACAGCATTTCCCTCCCTCCCCAACTCTCGAGGCACTTCCCTCCCTCCCCAACTCTCGCCGCATGTCCATCCCTCCCGAAGTCTCACTGCATTTCGCTCCCCCCACAACCCTTGCCGCATTTCCCTCCCTCCCCAACTCTCGCCGCATTTCCCTCCTTCCACAAATCTCGCTGCATTTCCCTCCCTCCACAACACTCGCCGCATTTACCTCCCTACCCAACTCTCGCTGCATTTCCCTCACTCCCCAACTCTCACAGCATTTCCCTCCCTCCCCAACTCACGAGGCACTTCCCTCCCTCCCCAAATCTCGCCGCATGTCAATCCCTTCCGAAGTCTCGCCGCATTTCCCTCCCCCCACAACTCTTGCTGCATTTCACTCCCTCCCCAACTCTCGCCTCATTTCCCTCCTTCCACAAATCTCGCTGCATTTCCCTCCCTCCGTAACTCTCGAGGCATTTCCCTCACTCCCCAAGTCTCGAGGCATTTCCCATCCTCCCCAAATCTCGCTGCATTTCCCTCCCTCCCCAACTCTCGCCGCATGTCCCTCAATACCCAAGTCTCACCGCATTTCCCTCCCACCACAACACTCTCCGCATTTCCCTCCCTCCCCAACTCTGCCGCATTTCTCTTCCTCCGCAACTGTCGCCGCATTTCCCTCCCTCCCCAAGTCTCGCCGCATTTCCCTCCCTCCCCAATTATCATTGCATTTCCCTCCCTCCCCAATTTTCGCTGCATTTCTCTCCCTCCCCATATCTCGAGGCATTTCCCTCCCTCCCCAACTGTCGCTGCATTTCCCTCCAACCCCAATTCTCGAGGCATTATTCCTCGCTCCCCAACTTTCACCGCATGTCCCTCCCTCCCGATGTATCGCCGCATTTCCATCCCTCCAAAACTCTCGAGGCATTTCCCTCCCTCCCCAACTCTCGCTGCATTTCCCTGTCCTCCAGAACTCCCGCCTCATTTTCCTCCCTCCCCAACTCACTCCGCATTTCCCTCCCTCCCCAACTCTCGCCCCATTTCCCTCCTCCCCAACACTCGCTGCATTTCCCTCCCTCCCCAACTCTCACTGAATTTCCCTCCCTCCCCAACTCTCGCTGCATTTCCCTCCCTTCCTAAATCTCGAGGCATTTCCCTTCCTCCCCAACTCTCGCTGCATTTCCCTCCCACCCCATCTCTCGAGGCATTATTCCTCACTGCCCAACTCTCACCGCATGTCCCTCCCTCCCGATGTATCGCCACATTTCCATCCCTCCAGAACTCTCGAGGCATTTCCCACCCTCCCCAACTCTCGCCGCATGTCCATCCCTCCCGAAGTCTCGCCGCATTTTCCTCCCTCCCCATCTCTCGCCGCATTTCCCTCCCTCCCCATCTCTCGCCGTATTTCCCTCCCTCCCCATCTCTCGCCGCATTTCCGTCTCCTCCAGAACGCTCGCCGCATTTCACTTCCTCCTCAACTGTCGCCGCATTTCCCACCCTCCCCAACTCTGGCCGCATTTCCCTCCCTCCAAAACTCTCGCCGCATTTCCCTCTCCTCCCGAACTCCTGCCGCATTTTCCTCCCTCCCCAACTCTCTCCGCATTTCCCTCCCTCTCTAACTTTCGCCACATTTCCCTCCCTCCCCAACTCTCACTGCATTTCCCTCCCTCCCCAACTCTCGCTGCATTTCCCTATCTCCCCAACTCTCGTTGCATTTCCCTCCCTCCCTAACTCTCGAGGCATTTTCCACCCTCCCCAACTCTCGGTGCATTTCGCTCCCTCCCCAACTCTCGAGGCATTTTCCTCCGTTGACAACTCTGGCCGCATTACCCTCCCTCCCCAACTCCCGCTGCATTTTCCTCCCTCCCCAACTCTTGTTGCATTTCCCTCCCTCCCCAACTCTCTCCGCATTTCCCTCCCTCCCCAACTCTGTCTGCATTTCTCTTCCTCCGCAACTGTCGCCGCATTTCCCTCCCTC
Organism: Carcharodon carcharias; assembly: GCF_017639515.1. Taxonomy (NCBI): domain Eukaryota; kingdom Metazoa; phylum Chordata; class Chondrichthyes; order Lamniformes; family Lamnidae; genus Carcharodon; species Carcharodon carcharias. The sequence goes on from NC_054483.1 coordinate 101,243,165, forward strand.
CCCAAGTCTTGCTGCATTTCCCTCCCTCTCCAACTCTCGCTGCATTTCCCTCTCCTCCAGAACTCCCGTCTCATTTTCCTCCCTCCCCAACTCACTCCGCATTTCCCTCCCTCCCCAACACTCGCTGCATTTCCCTCCCTCCCCAACTCTCGCTGCATTTCGCTCCCTCCCCAACTTGCGCCGCATTTCCTTCCTTGCCGAACTCTCGCCACATTTCCCTCCCTCCCCAACACGCACCGCATTTACCTCCCTACCCAACTCTCGCTGCATTTCCCTCACTCCCCAACTCTCACAGCTTTTCCCTCCCTCCCCAACTCTCGAGGCACTTCCCTCCCTCCCCAACTCTCGCCGCATGTCCATCCCTCCCGAAGTCTCACTGCATTTCGCTCCCCCCACAACTCTTGCCGCATTTCCCTCCCTCCCCAACTCTCGCCGCATTTCCCTCCTTCCACAAATCTCGCTGCATTTCCCTCCCTCCGCAACACTCGCCGTATTTACCTCCCTACCCAACTCTCGCTGCATTTCCCTCACTCCCCAACTCTCACAGCATTTCCCTCCCTCCCCAACTCGCGAGGCACTTCCCTCCCTCCCCAACTCTCGCCGCATGTCATTCCCTCCCGAAGTCTCGCTGCATTTCCCTCCCCCCACAACTCTTGCCGCATTTCCCTCCCTCCCCAACTCTCGCCGCATTTCCCTCCTTCCACAAATCTCGCTGCATTTCCCTCCCTCCGTAACTCTCGAGGCATTTCCCTCACTCCCCAAGTCTCGAGGCATTTCCCTCCCTCCCCAACTCTCGCTGCATTTCTCTTCTTCCGCAACTGTCGCCGCATATTCCTCCCTCCCCAGTCTCGCCACATTTCCCTCCCTCCCAAACTCTCATTGCATTTCCCTCCCTCCCCAACTCTCTCTGCATTTCCCTCCCTCCCCAAATCTCGAGGCATTTCCCTTCCTCCCCCACTCTCGCTGCATTTCCCTCCCACCCCAACTCTCGAGGCATTATTCCTCACTCCCCAACTCTCACCGCGTGTCCCTCCCTCCCGATGTATCGCTGCATTTCCATCCTTCCACAACTCTCGAGACATTTCCCTCCCTCCCCAACTCTCGCCGCATGTCCATCCCTCCCGAAGTCTCTTCGCATTTTCCTCCCTCCCCATCTCTCGCCGCATTTCCCTCCCTCCCCATCTCTCGCCGCATTTCCCTCCCTCCCCATCTCTCGCCACATTTCCGTCTCCTCCAGAATGCTCGCCGCATTTCACTTCCTCCGCAACTGTCACCGCATTTCCCACCCTCCCCATATCTGGTCGCATTTCCCTCCCTCCACAACTCTCGCCGCATTTCCCTCTCCTCCAGAAGTCCCGCCTCATTTTCCTCCCTCCCCAACTCTCTCCGCACTTCCCTCCCTCCCCAACTCTCTCCGCATTTCCCTCCCTCTCTAACTCTGGCCGCATTACCCTCCCTCCCCAACTCCTGCTGCATTTTCCTCCCTCCCCAACTCTTGTTGCATTTCCCTCACACCCCAACTCTCGCCGCATGTCCCTCACTCCCCAAGTCTCGCCGCATTTTACTCCCGCCACAACTCTCGCCAGATTTCCCTCCCTCGCCAACTCTGGCCGCATTTCCCTCCCTCCAAAACTCTCGCCGCATTTCCCTCCCCTCCCGAACTCCTGCCGCATTTCCTCCCTCCCCAACTCTCTCCGCATTTCCCTCCCTCCCCAACTCTCTCCGCATTTCCCTCCCTCTCTAACTCTGGCCGCATTACCCTCCCTCCCCAACTCCTGCTGCATTTTCCTCCCTCCCCAACTCTTGTTACATTTCCCTCACACCCCAACTCTCGCCGCATGTCCCTCACTCCCGAAGTCTCGCCGCATTTCACTCCCGCCACAACTCTCGCCGGATTTCCCTCCCTCGCCAACTCTGGCCGCATTTCCCTCCCTCCAAAACTCTCGCCGCATTTCCCTCCCCTCCCGAACTCCTGCCGCATTTTCCTCCCTCCCCAACTCTCTCCGCATTTCCCTCCCTCCCCGACTCTGGCCGCATTTCTCTTCCTCCGCAACTGTCGCTGCATGTCCCTCCCTCCCCAAGTCTCGCCGCATTTCCCTACCTCCCCAAATTTCACCGCATGTCCCTCCCTCCCGATGTATCACCGCAATTCCATCCCTCCACAACTCTCGTAGCGTTTCCCTCCCTCCCCAACTCTCGCCGCATGTACATCCCTCCCGAAGTCTCGCCGCATTTTCCTCCCTCCCCAGCTCTCGCCGCATTACCCTGCATCCACAAGTCTCGCCGCATTTCCTTCCCCTCAGAACTCTCGCCGCATTTCACTTCCTCCGCAAATTTCGCCGCATTTCCCACCCTCCCCAACTCACGCCGCATTTCACTTCCTCCGCAACTCTCGCCGCATTTCCCTCCCTCCACAACTCTCGCCGCATTTCCCTCTCCTCCAGAACTCCTGCCTCATTTTCCTGCCTCCCCAACTCTCTCCGCATTTCCCTCCCTCCCCAACTCACAACGCATTTCCCTTCCTCCACAACTCTCGACACATTTCCCTCTCCTCCTGAACTCTCGCCGCATTTTCCTCCCTCCCCAAGTCTCGCCGCATTTCCCTCCCTCCCCAAGTTTTGCCGCATTTCCCTCCCTCCCCAACACTCACCACATTTCCCTCTTTCCCCAACTCTCGAGGCATTTTCCACCCTTGACAACTCTGGCCGCACGTCCATCCCTCCCCAACTCCCGCCGCATTTCCCACCTTCCCCAACACTGGCCGCATTTCTCTTCCTCCGCAACTGTCTCCACATTTCCCTCACTCCCGAAGTCTCGCTGCATTTCCCTCCCTCCCCAAGTCTCGCCGTATTTCCCTCCCTCCACAACACTCGCCACATTTCCCTCCCTCCCCAACTCTAGAGGCATTTTCCACCCTCCCCAACTCTCGGTGCATTTCGCTCCCTCCCCAACTCTCGAGGCATTTTCCTCCCTCGACAACTCTGGCCGCATGTCCATCCCTCCCCAACTCCCGCCACATTTTCCTCCCTCCCCAATCCTCTCCGCATTTTCCTCCTTCACCAACAGTGGCCGCATTTCTCTTCCTCCGCAACTGTCTCCACATTTCCCTCACTCCCGAAGTCTCACTGCATTTCCCTCCCTCACCAACACTCGCCGCATTTCCCTTCCCTCCCCAACTCTCGTTGCATATCCCTCCCTCCCCAACTCTCGCCGCATGTCCCTCACTCCCGAAGTCTCACCGCATTTCTCTCCCACCACTACTCTCGCCGGATTTCCCTCACTCGACAACTCTGGCCGCATTTCCCTCCATCCAAAACTCTCGCCGCATTTGCCTCTCCTCCCGAACTCCTGCCGCATTTTCCACCCTCCCCAACTCTCTCCGCATTTCCCTCCCTCCCCAACTCTGGCTGCATTTCACTTCCTCCGCAACTGTCGCCGCATTTCCCACCCTCCCCAACTCTCGCTGCATTTCCCTCCCTCCCCAAATCTCGAGGCATTTCCCTCCCTCCCCAACACTCGCTGCATTTCCCTCTCTCCCCAACTCTCCCTGCATTTCCCTCTCTCCCCAATTCTCACTGCATTTCCCTCCCTCCCCTACTCTCGCCGCATTTCCCTCCCTCCCCAACTCTGGCTGCATTTCTCTTCCTCCGCAACTGTCTCTGCATTTCCCTCACTCCCCAACTCTCGCCGCATTTCCCTCCCTCCCCAACACTCGCCGCATTTCCCTCCCTCCCCAACTCACGCTGCATTTCCCTCACTCCCCAACTCTCGCTGCATTTCCCTCCCTTTCCAAATCTCGAGGCATTACCCTCCCTCCCCAACTCTCGCTGCATTTCCCTCCCACCCCAACTCTTGAGGCATTATTCCTCGCTCCTCAACTCTCGCCGCATGTCCCTCCCTCCCGAAGTCTCGCCGCATTTCCCTCCCTCCACAACTCTCACCGCTTTTCCCTCCCTCCCATCTCTCACCGCATTTCCCTGCCTCCACAACTTTCGCCGCATTTCCATCTCCTCCAGAACTCTCGCCGCATTTCACTTCTTCCGCAACTGTTGCCGCATTTCCATCCCTCCCCAACTCTGGTGCATTTCTCTTCCTCCGCAATTCTCGCCGCATTTCCCTCCCTACTGATCTCTCACCGCATTTCCCTCTCCTCACCAACTCTCGCCCCAATTCACTCCCTCTCCAACTCTCGTTGGATTTCCCTCCCTCCCCAACTCTTGCGGCATTTTGCTCCTCTCATGAACTCTCGCCGCATTTCCATTCCTCCACAGCTCTGGGCGCATTTCCATCCCTTCTCAACTTGTGCCACATTACCCTCCATCACCAACTCTCACCCCACTTCCCTCCCTCTCCAACTCTCGAGGCATTTTCCACCCTCCCCAACTCTCGTTGCATTTCCCTCCCTCCCCAACTCTCGCCGCATGTCCCTCACTCCCGAAGTCTCGCCGCATTTCTCTCCCACCACAACTCTAGCCGGATTTCCCTCCCTCGCCAACTCTGGCCGCATTTCCCTCCCTCCAAAACTTCGCCGCATTTTCCTCTCCTCCCGAACTCCTGCCGCAGTTTCCTCCCTCCCCAACTCTCTCCGCATTTCCCTCCCTCCCCAACTCTCGCTGCATTTCCCTCTCTCCCCAACTCTCGCTGCATTTCCCTCTCTCCCCAATCTCGCTGCATTTCCCTCCCTCCCCAACTCTAGTGGCATTTTCCACCCTCCCCAACTCTCTCCACATTTCCCTCCTTCCCCAACTATCGCCGCATTTCCCCCCCTCCCCAACTCTGGCTGCATTTCTCGTCCTCCGCAACTGTCTCCGCATTTCCCTCACTGCCCAACACTCGCCGCATTTCCCTCCCTCCCCAACACTCACCGCATTTCCCTCCTTCCCCAACTCTCGCTGCATTTCCCTCACTCCCCAAATCTCGAGGAATTACCCTCCCTCCCCAACTCTTGAAGCATTTTCCACCCTCCCCAACACTCGGTGCATTTCGCTCCCTCCCCAACTCTCGAGGCATTTTCCTCCCTCGACAACTCTGGCCGCATGTCCATTCCTCCCCAACTCCCGCTGCATTTTCCTCCCTCCCCAAAACTCTCTGCATTTCCCTCCTTCCCCAACTCTTGCTGCATTTCTCTTCCTCCGCAACTGTCTCCACATTTCCCTCACACCCGAAGTCTCGCCGCATTTCCCTCCCTCCCCAAATCTCGAGGCATTTCCCTCCCTCCCCAACACTCGCTGCATTTCCCTCTCTCCCCAACTCTCCCTGCATTTCCCTCTCTCCCCAATTCTCGCTGCATTTCCCACCCTCCCCAACTCTCGAGGCATTTTCCACCCTCCCCAACTCTCTCCACATTTCCCTCCCTCCCCTACTCTCGCCGCATTTCCCTCCCTCCCCAACTCTGGCTGCATTTCTCTTCCTCCGCAACTGTCTCTGCATTTGCCTCTCTCCCCAACTCTCGCCGCATTTCCCTCCCTCCCCAACACTCGCCGGATTTCCCTCCCTCCCCAACTCACGCTGCATTTCCCTCCCTCCCCAACTCTCGCTGCATTTCCCTCCCTTTCCAAATCTCGAGGCATTACCCTCCCTCCCCAACTCTCGCTGCATTTCCCTCCCACCCCAACTCTTGAGGCATTATTCCTCGCTCCTCAACTCTCGCCGCATGTCCCTCCCTCCCGAAGTCTCGCCGTATTTCCCTCCCTCCACAACTCTCACCGCTTTTCCCTCCCTCCCATCTCTCACCGCATTTCCCTGCCTCCACAACTTTCGCCGCATTTCCATCTCCTCCAGAACTCTCGCCGCATTTCACTTCTTCCGCAACTGTTGCCGCATTTCCATCCCTCCCCAACTCTGGTGCATTTCTCTTCCTCCGCAATTCTCGCCGCATTTCCCTCCCTACTGATCTCTCACCGCATTTCCCTCTCCTCACCAACTCTCGCCCCAATTCACTCCCTCTCCAACTCTCGTTGGATTTCCCTCCCTCCCCAACTCTTGCGGCATTTTGCTCCTCTCATGAACTCTCGCCGCATTTCCATTCCTCCACAGCTCTGGGCGCATTTCCATCCCTTCTCAACTTGTGCCACATTACCCTCCATCACCAACTCTCACCCCACTTCCCTCCCTCTCCAACTCTCGAGGCATTTTCCACCCTCCCCAACTCTCGTTGCATTTCCCTCCCACCCCAACTCTCGCCGCATGTCCCTCACTCCCGAAGTCTCGCCGCATTTCTCACCCACCACAACTCTAGCCGGATTTCCCTCCCTCGCCAACTCTGGCCGCATTTCCCTCCCTCCAAAACTTCGCCGCATTTGCCTCTCCTCCCGAACTCCTGCCGCAGTTTCCTCCCTCCCCAACTCTCTCCGCATTTCCCTCCCTCCCCAACTCTCGCTGCATTTCCCTCTCTCCCCAACTCTCGCTGCATTTCCCTCTCTCCCCAATCTCGCTGCATTTCCCTCCCTCCCCAACTCTAGTGGCATTTTCCACCCTCCCCAACTCTCTCCACATTTCCCTCCTTCCCCAACTATCGCCGCATTTCCCCCCCTCCCCAACTCTGGCTGCATTTCTCTTCCTCCGCAACTGTCTCTGCATTTCCCTCACTGCCCAACACTCGCCGCATTTCCCTCCCTCCCCAACACTCACCGCATTTCCCTCCTTCCCCAACTCTCGCTGCATTTCCCTCACTCCCCAAATCTCGAGGAATTACCCTCCCTCCCCAACTCTCGAAGCATTTTCCACCCTCCCCAACACTCGGTGCATTTCGCTCCCTCCCCAACTCTCGAGGCATTTTCCTCCCTCGACAACTCTGGCCGCTTGTCCATTCCTCCCCAACTCCCGCTGCATTTTCCTCCCTCCCCAAAACTCTCTGCATTTCCCTCCTTCCCCAACTCTTGCCGCATTTCTCTTCCTCCGCAACTGTCTCCACATTTCCCTCACACCCGAAGTCTCGCCGCATTTCCCTCCCTCCCCAACTCTCGTTGCATTTCCCTCCCTCCCCAACTCTCGTTGCATTTCCCTCCCTCCCCATCTCTCGCTGCATTTCCCTACCTCCCCAACTCTCGCTGCATTTCCCTCCCTCTCCAAATCTCGAGGCATTACCCTCCCTCCCCAACTCTCGAGGCATTTTCCACCCTCCCTAGCTCTCAGTGCATTTCGCTCCCTCCCCAACTCTCGAGGCATGTCCCTCACTCCCGAAGTCTCGCCGTATTTCTCTCCCACCACAACTCTCGCCGCATTTGCCTCTCTCCCCAATTCTCGCTGCATTTCCCGCTCTCTCCAACTCACGCTGCATTTCACTCTCTCCCCAACTCTCGCTGCATTTCCCTCCCTCCGCAACTCTCGAAGCATTTTCCACCCTCCCCAACTCTCTCCACATTTCCCTCCCTCCCCAACTCTCATCGCATTTCCCTCCCTCCCCAACTCTGGCTGCATTTCTCGTCCTCCGCAACTGTCGCCGCATTTCCCTCAGTCCCCAACTCTCGCCCCATTTCATTCCCTCCCCAACGCTCGCCGCATTTCCCTCCCTCCCCAACTCTCATTGCATTTCCCTCCCTCCCCATCTCTCGCTGCATTTCCCTCCCTCCCCAACTCTCACTGCTTTTCCCTCCCTCCCCAACTCTCGCTGCATTTCCCTCCCACCCCACTTTGAGGCATTATTCCTCGCTCCCCAACTCTCGCCGCATGTCCCTCCCTCCCGAAGTCTTGCCGCATTTCCCTCCCTCCACAACTCTCACCGCATTTCCCTCCCTCCCCATCTCTCAACGCATTTCCTAGCCTCCACAACTTTCGCCGCTTTTCCATCTCCTCCAGAACTCTCACCGCATTTCACTTCCTCCGCAACTGTCGCTGCATTTCCATCCCTCCCCAACTCTGGCCGCATTTCCCTCCCACCGATATCTCACCGCATTTCCCTCTCCTCACCAACTCTCGCCCCAATTCACTCCCTCTCCAACTCTTGTTGGATTTCCCACCATCCCCAACTCTTGCGGCATTTTTCTCCTCTCCTGAACTCTCACCGCATTTCCATCCCTCCACAGCACTGGCCGCATTTCCATCCCTTCCCAAATTGTGCCACATTACCCTCCCTCAGCAACTCTCACCCCATTTCCCTCCCTCCACAACTCTCGAGGCTTTTTCCTCCCTCGACAACTCTAGCCGCATGTCCATCCCTCCCCAACTCCCGCCGCATTTTCCTCCCTCCCCAAAACTCTCCGCATTTCCCTCCTTCCCCAACTTGGGCCGCATTTTCTTCCTCCGCAACTGTCTCCACATTTCCCTCACTCCCGAAGTCTCGCTGCATTTCCCTCCCTCCCCAACACTCGCCGCATTTCCCTCCCTCCCCAAGTCTCAACGCATTACCCTCCCTCCCCAACACTCGCCACATTTCCCTCTCTCCTCAACTCTCGAGGCATTTTCCACCCTCGACAACTCAGGCCGCATGGCCATCCCTCCCCAACTCCCGCTGCATTTTCCTCCCTCCCCAAAACTCTCCGCATTTCCCACGTTCCCCAACATTGGCCGCATTTCTCTTCCTCAGCAACTGTCTCCACATTTCCCTCACTCCCGAAGTCTCGCTGCATTTCCCTCCCTCCCCAACACTCGCTGCATTTCCCTCCATCCCCAACAATCGTTGCATTTCCCTCCCTCCCCAACTCTCGCCGCATGTCCCTCACTCCCGAAGTCTCGCCGCATTTCCCTCCCACCACAACTCTCGCCGGATTTCCCTCCTTCTCCAACTGTGGCCGCATTTCCCTCCATCCAAAACTCTCGCCGCATTTCCCTCTCCACCCGAACTCCTGCCGCATTTTCCTCCCTCCCCAAATCTCTCCGCATTTCCCTCCCTCCCCAACTCTGGCTGCATTTCCCTTCTTCCGCAACTGTCGCCGCATTTGCCTCCCGCCCCAAGTCTCGCCGCATTACCCTCCCTCCCCAATTATCATTGCATTTCCCTCCCTCCCCAACTCTCGCTGCCTTTCTCTCCCTCCCCAAATCTCGAGGCATTTCGCTCCCTCCCCAACTCTCGCTGCATTTCCCTCCCACCCCAATTCTCGAGGCATTGTTCCTCGCTCCCCAACTTTCACCGCATGTCCCTACCTCCCGAAGTATCGCCGCATTTCCATCCCTCCACAACTCTCGAGGCATTTCCCTCCCTCCCCAACTCTCGCTGCATTTCCCTCTCCGACAGAACTCCCGCCTCATTTTCCTCCCTCCCCAACTCACTCCGCATTTCCCTCCCTCCCCAACTATCACTGCATTTCCCTCCCTCCCCAACATGCGCTGCATTTCCCTCCCTCCCCAACTCTCGCTGCATTTCCATCCCTCCCCAACTTGCGCTGCATTTCCCTCCTTCCCGAACTCTCGCCACATTTCCCTCCCTCCCCAACACTCACCGCATTTACCTCCCTACCCAACTCTCGAGGCATTTCCCTCCCTCCCCAACTCTCGCTGCATTTCCCTCCCTCCCCAACTTGCGCCGCATTTCCCTCCTTCCCGAACTCTCGCCACATTCCCTCCCTCCCCAACACTCGCCGCATTTCCCTCCCTCCCCAAGTCTCGCCGCATCACCCTCCCTCCCCAACATTCGCCACATTTCCCTCTCTCCTCAACTCTCGAGGCATTTTCCACCCTCGACAACTCGGGCCGCATGGCCATCCCTCCCCAACTCCCGCCGCATTTTTCTCCCTCCCCAAAACTCTCCGCATTTCCCACGTTCCCCAACACTGGCCGCATTTCTCTTCCTCAGCAACTGTCTCCACATTTCCATCACTCCCGAAGTCTCGCTGCATTTCCATCCCTCCCCAACACTCGCTGCATTTCCCTCCATCCCCAACACTCGTTGCATTTCCCTCCCTCCCCAACTCTCGCCGCATGTCCCTCACTCCCGAAGACTCGCCGCTTTTCCCTCCCACCACAACTCTCGCCGGATTTCCCTCCTTCGCCAACTCTGGCCGCATTTCCCTCCATCCAAAACTCTCGCCGCATTTCCCTCTCCTCCCGAACTCCTACCTCATTTTCCTCCCTCCCCAACTCACTCCGCATTTCCCTCCCTCCCCAACTCTCGCTGCATTTCCCTCCCTCCCCAACATGCGCTGCATTTCCCTCCTTCCCGAACTCTCGCCACATTTCCCTACCTCCCCAACACTCACCGCATTTACCTCCCTCCCCAACTCACGCCTCATTTTCCTCCCTCCCCAAAACTCTCCGCATTTCCCACGTTCCCCAACATTGGCCGCATTTCTCTTCCTCAGCAACTGTCTCCACATTTCCCTCACTCCCGAAGTCTCGCTGCATTTCCCTCCCTCCCCAACACTCGCTGCATTTCCCTCCATCCCCAACACTCGTTGCATTTCCCTCCCTCCCCAACTCTCGCCGCATGTCCCTCACTCCCGAAGTCTCGCCGCATTTCCCTCCCACCACAACTCTCGCCGCATTTCCCTCCCTCCCCAACTCTGGCCGCATTTCTCTTCCTCCGCAACTGTCACCGCATTTGCCTCCCACCCCAAGTCTCGCCGCATTACCCTCCCTCCCCAATTATCATTGCATTTCCCTCCCTCCTCAACTCTCGCTGCCTTTCTCTCCCTCCCCAAATCTCGAGGCATTTCGCTCCCTCCCCAACTCTCGCTGCATTTCCCTCCCACCCCAATTCTCGAGGCATTATTCCTCGCTCCCCAACTTTCACCGCATGTCCCTCCCTCCCGAAGTATCGCCGCATTTCCATCCCTCCACAACTCTCGAGGCATTTCCCTCCCTCCCCAACACTCGCTGCATTTCCCTCTCCGACAGAACTCCTGCCTCATTTTCCTCCCTCCACAACTCACTCCGCATTTCCCTCCCTCCCCAACTCTCGCTGCATTTCCCTACCTCCCGAACACTCGCTGCATTTCCCTCCCTCCCCAACTCTAGCTGCATTTCCCACCCTCCCCAACTTGCGCCGCATTTCCCTCCTTCCCGAACGCTCGCCACATTTCCCTCCCTCCCCAACAATCACCGCATTTACCTCCCTACCCAACTCTCGAGGCATTTCCCTCCCTCCCCAAATGTCGCTGCATTTCCCTCTCCTCCCGAACTCCCGCCTCATTTTCCTCCCTCCCCAACACACTCCGCATTTCCCTCCCTCCCCAACGCTCGCCGCATTTCCCTCCCTCCACAACACTCGCTGCATTTCCCTCCCTCCCCAACTCTCGCTGCATTTCCCTCCCTCCCAACTTGCGCCGCATTTCACTCCTTCCCGAAATCTCGCCACATTTCCCTCCCTCCCCAACACTCGCCGCATTTCACTCCCTCCCCAAGTCTCGCCGCATCACCCTCCCTCCCCAACACTCACCACATTTCCCTCTCTCCTCAACTCTCGAGGCATTTTCCACCCTCGACAACTCGGGCCACATGGCCATCCCTCCCCAACTCCCGCCGCATTTTCCTCCCTCCCCAAAACTCTCCGCATTTCCCACGTTCCCCAACACTGGCCGCATTTCTCTTCCTCAGCAACTGTCTCCACATTTCCCTCACTCCCGAAGTCTCGCTGCATTTCCCTCCCTCCCCAACACTCGCTGCATTTCCCTCCATCACCAACACTCATTGCATTTCCCTCCCTCCCCAACTCTCGCCGCATGTCCCTCACTCCCGAAGTCTCGCCGCATTTCCCTCCCACCACAACTCTTGCCGGATTTCCCTCCCTCGCCAACTCTGGCCGCATTTCCCTCCATCCAAAACTCTCACCGCATTTCCCTCTCCTCCTGAACTCCTGCCGCATTTTCCTCCCTCCCCAAATCTCTCCGCATTTCCCTCCCTCCCCAACTCTGGCCGCATTTCTCTTACTCCGCAACTGTCGCCGCATTTGCCTCCCACCCAAAGTCTCGCCGCATTACCCTCCCTCCCCAATTATCATTGCATTTCCCTCCCTCCCCAACTCTCGCTGCCTTTCTCTCCCTCCCCAAATCTCGAGGCATTTCGCTCCCTCCCCAACTCTCGCTGCATTTCCCTCCCACCCCAATTCTCGAGGCATTATTCCTCGCTCCCCATCTTTCACCGCATGTCCCTCCCTCCCGAAGTATCGCCGCATTTCCATCCCTCCACAACTCTCGAGGCATTTCCCTCCCTCCCCAACACTCGCTGCATTTCCCTCTCCGACAGAACTCCCGCCTCATTTTCCTCCCTCCCCAACTCACTCCGCATTACCCTCCCTCCCCAACTCTCGCTGCATTTCCCTCCCTCCCCAACACTCGCTGCATTTCCCTCCCTCCCCAACTCTCGCTGCATTTCCCTCCCTCCCCAACTTGCGCCGCATTTCCCTCCTTCCCGAACTCTCGCCACATTTCCCTCCCTCCCCAACACTCACCGCATTTACCTCCCTACCCAACTCTCGCTGCATTTCCCTCCCTCCCCAACACTCGCTGCATTTCCCTCTCCTCCAGAACTCCCGCCTCATTTTCCTCCCTCCCCAACTCACTCCGCATTTCCCTCCCTCCCCAACGCTCGCCGCATTTCCCTCCCTCCCCAACACTCGCTGAATTTCCATCCCTCCCCAACTCTCGCTGCATTTCCCTCCCTCCCCAACTTGCGCCGCATTTCCCTCCTTCCTGAACTCTCGCCACATTTCCCTCCCTCCCCAACACTCACCGCATTTACCTCCGCACCCAACTCTCGAGGCACTTCCCTCCCTCCCCAACTTTCGCCGCATGTCAATCCCTCCCGAAGTCTCGCCGCATTTCCCTCCCCCCACAACTCTTGCCGCATTTCCGTCCCTCCCCAACTCTCGCCGCACTTCCCTCCTTCCACAAATCTCGCTGCATTTCCCTCCCTCCCCAACACTCGCTGCATTTCCCTCCTTCCCCGACTTACGCCGCATTTCCCTCCTTGCCGAACTCTCGCCACATTTCCTTCCCTCTCCAACACTCACCGAATTTACCTCCCTACCCAACTCCCGCTACATTTCCCTCACTCCACAACTCACAGCATTTCCCTCACTCCCCAACTCTCGAGGCACTTCCCTCCCTCCCCAACTCTCGCCACATGTCCATCCCTCCCGAAGTCTCGCTGCATTTCCCTCCACCCACAACTCTTGCCGCATTTCCCTCCCTCCCCAACTCTCGCCGCATTTCCCTCCTTCCACAAATCTCGCTGCATTTCCCTCCCTCCACAACACTTGCCGCATTTCCCACCCTCCCCAACACTCGCCGCATTTCCCTCCCTCCCCAACTCTCGCTGCATTTCCCTCCCTCCCGAACACTCGCTGCATTTCCCTCCCTCCCCAACTTCCGCCGCATTTCCCTCCTTCCCGAACTCTTGCCACATTTCCCTCCCTCCCCAACACTCACCGCATTTACCTCCCTACCCAACTCTCGCTGTATTTCCCTCCCTCCCCAACACTCACCGCATTTCCCTCCCTCCCAAACTCTCGTTGCATTTCCCTCCCTCACCAACTCTCGGCGCATGTCCCTCACTCCCGAAGTCTCGCCGCATTTCTCTCCCACCACAACTCTCGCCGGATTTCCCTCCCTCGCCAACTCTGGCCGCATTTCCCTCGCTCCAACACTCTCGCCGCATTTGCCTCTCCTCCCGAACTCCTGCCGCATTTTCCTCCCTCCCCAACTCTCGCTGCATTTCCCTCTCCCCCCAACTCTCGCTGCATTTCCATCCCTCCCCAACTCTCGAGGCATTTTCCACCATCCCCAACTCTCTCCACATTTCCCTCCCTCCCCATCTCTCGCCGCATTTCCCTCCCTCCCCAACTCTGGCTGCATTTCTCTTCCTCCGCATTTCCATCACTCCCCAACTCTCGCCGCATTTCCCTCCCTTCCCAACACTCACCGCATTTCCCTCCCTCCCCAGCTCTCGTTGCATTTCCCTCCCTCCCCATCTCTCGCTGCATATCCCTCCCTCTCCAACTCTCGCTGCATTTCCTTCCCTCCCCAAATCTCGAGGCATTACCCTCCCTCCCCAACTCTCGCTGCATTTCCCTCCCACCCAACTCTTGAGGCATTATTCCTCGCTCCCCAACTCTCGCCGCATATCCCACCCTCCCGAAGTCTCGCCGCTTTTCCCTCCCTCCACAGCTCTCACCGCATTTCCCTCCCTCCCCATCTCTCACCGCATTTCCCTGCCTCCACAACTTTCGCTGCTTTTCCATCTCCTCCAGAACTCTCGCCGCATTTCACTTCCTCCGCAACTGTCGCCGCATTTCCATCCCTCCCCAACTCTGGGCGCATTTCCCTCCCTACCGATCTCTCACCACATTTCCCTCTCCTCACCAACTCTTGCCCCAATTCACACCCTCTCCAACTCTCGTTGGATTTCCCAACCTCCCCCACTCTTGTGGCATTTCCCTCCCTCCCCAACACTCGCTGCATTTCCCTAAATCCCCAACACTCGTTGCATTTCCCTCCCTCCCCAACTCTCGCCGCATTTACCTCCCTCCCCAACTCCCGCCTCATTTTCCTCCCTCCCCAAAACTCTCCGCATTTCCCACGTTCCCCAACATTGGCCGCATTTCTCTTCCTCAGCAACTGTCTCCACATTTCCCTCACTCCCGAAGTCTCGCTGCATTTCCCTCCCTCCCCAACACTCGCTGCATTTCCCTCCATCCCCAACACTCGTTGCATTTCCCTCCCTCCCCAACTCTCGCCGCATGTCCCTCACTCCCGAAGTCTCGCCGCATTTCCCTCCCACCACAACTCTCGCCGCATTTCCCTCCCTCCCCAACTCTGGCCGCATTTCTCTTCCTCCGCAACTGTTGCCGCATTTACCTCCCACCCAAAGTCTCGCCGCATTACCCTCCCTCCCCAATTATCATTGCATTTCCCTCCCTCCCCAACTCTCGCTGCATTTCTCTCCCTCCCCAAATCTCGAGGCATTTCGCTCCCTCCCCAACTCTCGCTGCATTTCCCTCCCACACCAATTCTCGAGGCATTATTCCTCGCTCCCCAACTTTCACCGCATGTCCCTCCCTCCCGAAGTATCGCCGCATTTACCTCCCTACCCAACGCTCGAGGCATTTCCCTCCCTCCCCAACTCTCGCTGCATTTCCCTCTCCTCCCAAACTCCCGCCTCATTTTCCTCCCTCCCCAACTCACTCCGCATTTCCCTCCCTCCCCAACTTGCGCCGCATTTCACTCCTTCCCAAACTCTCGCCACATTTCCCTCCCTCCCCAACACTCGCCGCATTTCCCTCCCTCCCCAAGTCTCGCCGCATCACCCTCCCTCCCCAATATTCGCCACATTTCCCTCTCTCCTCAACTCTCGAGACATTTTCCACCCTCGACAACTCGGGCCGCATGGCCATCCCTCCCCAACTCCCGCCGCATTTTCCTCCCTCCCCAAAACTCTCCGCATTTCCCACGTTCCCCAACACTGGCTGCATTTCTCTTCTTCAGCAGCTGTCGAGGCATTTTCCACCCTCCCCAACTCTCTCCACATTTCCCTCCCTCCCCTACTCTCGCCGCATTTCCCTCCCTCCCCAACTCTGGCTGCATTTCTCTTCCTCCGCAACTGTCTCTGCATTTCCCTCACTCCCCAACTCTCGCCGCATTTCCCTCCCTCCCCAACACTCGCCGCATTTCCCTCCCTCCCCAACTCACGCTGCATTTCCCTCCCTCCCCAACACTCGCTGCATTTCCCTCCATCCCCAACACTCGTTGCATTTCCCTCCCTCCCCAATTATCGAGGCATTATTCCTCACTCCCCAACTTTCACCGCATGTCCCTCCCTCCCGAAGTATCGCCGCATTTCCATCCCTCCACAACTCTCGAGGCATTTCCCTCCCTCCCCAACACTCGCTGCATTTCCCTCTCCGACAGAACTCCCGCCTCATTTTCCTCCCTCCCCAACTCACTCCGCATTACCCTCCCTCCCCAACTCTCGCTGCATTTCCCTCCCTCCCCAACACTCGCTGCATTTCACTCCCTCCCCAAATCTCGCTGCATTTCCCTCCCTCCCCAACTTGCGCCGCATTTCCCTCCTTCCCGAACTCTTGCCACATTTCCCTCCCTCCCCAACACTCACCGCATTTACCTCCCTACCCAACTCTCGATGCATTTCCCTCACTCCCTAACTCTCACAGCATTTCCCTCCCTCCCCAACTCTCGAGGCACTTCCCTCCCTCCCCAACTCTCGCCGCATGTCAATCCCTCCCGAAGTCTCGCCGCATTTCCGTCCCCCCACAACTCTTGCCGCATTTACCTCCCTCCCCAACTCTCGAGGCACTTCCCTCCCTCCCCAACTCTCGCCGCATGTCAATCCCTCCCGAAGTCTCGCCGCATTTCCCTCCCCCCACAACTCTTGCCGCATTTCCGTCTTTCCCCAACTCCCGCCGCACTTCCCTCCTTCCACAAATCTCGCTGCATTTCCCTCCCTCCCCAACACTCGCTGCATTTCCCTCCCTCCCCGACTTACGCCGCATTTCCCTCCTTGCCGAACTCTCGCCACATTTCCTTCCCTCTCCAACACTCACCGCATTTACCTCCCTACCCAACTCTCGCTGCATTACCCTCACTCCCCAACTCACAGCATTTCCCTCACTCCCCAACTCTCGAGGCACTTCCCTCCCTCCCCAACTCTCGCCACATGTCATCCCTCCCGAAGTCTCGCTGCATTTCCCTCCACCCACAACTCTTGCCGCGTTTCCCTCCCTCCCCAACTCTCGCCGCATTTCCCTCCTTCCACAAATCTCGCTGCATTTCCCTCCCTCCACAACACTCGCCGCATTTCCCACCCTCCCCAACACTCGCCGCATTTCCCTCCCTCCCCAACTCTCACTGCATTTCCCTCCCTCCCGAACACTCGCTGCATTTCCCTCCATCCCCAACTCTCGCTGCATTTCCCTCCCTCCCCAACTTGCGCCGCATTTCCCTCCTTCCCGAACTCTTGCCACATTTCCCTCCCTCCCCAACACTCACCGCATTTACCTCCCTACCCAACTCTCGCTGTATTTCCCTCCCTCCCCAACACTCGCCGCATTTCCCTCCCTCCCCAAGTCTCGCCGCATCACCCTCCCTCCCCAACACTCACCACATTTCCCTCTCTCCTCAACTCTCAAGGCATTTTACACCCTCGACAACTCGGGCCGCATGGCCATCCCTCCCCAACTCCCGCCACATTTTCCTCCCTCCACAAAACTCTCCGCATTTCCCACGTTCCCCAACACTGGCCGCATTTCTCTTCCTCAGCAACTGTCTCCACATTTCCCTCACTCCCGAAGTCTCGCTGCATTTCCCTCCTTCCCCAACACTCGCTGCATTTCCCTCCATCCCCAACACTCGTTGCATTTCCCTCCCTCCCCAACTCTCGCAGCATTTCCCTCACTCCCGAAGTCTCGCCGCATTTCCCTCCCACCACAATTCTTGCCGGATTTCCCTCCTTCGCCAATTCTGGCCGCATTTCCCTCCATCCAAAACTCTCGCCGCATTTCCCTCTCCTCCCGAACTCCTGCCGCATTTTCCTCCCTCCCCAAATCTCTCCGCATTTCCCTCCCTCCCCAACTCTGGCCGCATTTCCCTTCCTCCGCAACTGTCGCCACATTTGCCTCCCACCCAAAGTCTCGCCGCATTACCCTCCCTCCCCAATTATCATTGCATTTCCCTCCCTCCCCAACTCTCGCTGCCTTTCTCTCCCTCCCCAAATCTCGAGGCATTTCGCTCCCTCCCCAACTTTCGCTGCATTTCCCTCCCTCCCGAAGTATCACCGCATTTCCATCCCTCCACAACTCTCGAGGCATTTCCCTCCCTCCCCAACACTCGCTGCATTTCCCTCTCCGACAGAACTCCCACCTCATTTTCCTCCCTCCCCAACTCACTCTGCATTACCCTCCCTCCCCAACTCTCGCTGCATTTCCCTCCCTCCCCAACTCTCGCCGCATTTCCCTCCTTCCACAAATCTCGCTGCATTTCCCTCCCTCCACAACACTCGCCGCATTTCCCACCCTCCCCAACACTCGCCGCATTTCCCTCCCTCCCCAACTCTCGTTGCATTTCCCTCCCTCCCGAACACTCGCTGCATTTCCCTCCATCCCCAACTCTCGCTGCATTTCCCTCCCTTCCCAACTTGCGCCGCATTTCCCTCCTTCCCAAACTCTTGCCACATTTCCCTCCCTCCCCAACACTCACCGCATTTACCTCCCTACCCAACTCTCACTGTATTTCCCTCCCTCCCCAACACTCGCCGCATTTCCATCCCTCCCCAAGTCTCGCCGCATCACCCTCCCTCCACAACACTCACCACATTTCCCTCTCTCCTCAACTCTCGAGGCATTTTACACCCTCGACAACTCGGGCCGCATGGCCATCCCTCCCCAACTCCCGCCACATTTTCCTCCCTCCACAAAACTCTCCGCATTTCCCACGTTCCCCAACACTGGCCGCATTTCTCTTCCTCAGCAACTGTCTCCACATTTCCCTCACTCCCGAAGTCTCGCTGCATTTCCCTCCTTCCCCAACACTCGCTGCATTTCCCTCCCTCCCCAACACTCGTTGCATTTCCCTCCCTCCCCAACTCTCGCCGCATGTCCCTCACTCCCGAAGTCTCGCCGCATTTCCCTCCCACCACAATTCTTGCCGGATTTCCCTCCTTCGCCAATTCTGGCCGCATTTCCCTCCATCCAAAACTCTCGCCGCATTTCCCTCTCCTCCCGAACTCCTGCCACATTTTCCTCCCTCCCCAAATCTCTCCGCATTTCCCTCCCTCCCCAACTCTGGCCGCATTTCTCTTCCTCCGCAACTGTCGCCGCATTTGCCTCCCACCCAAAGTCTCGCCGCATTACCCTCCCTCCCCAATTATCATTGCATTTCCCTCCCTCCCCAACTCTCGCTGCCTTTCTCTCCCTCCCCAAATATCGAGGCATTTCGCTCCCTCCCCAACTCTCACTGCATTTCCCTCCCACCACAATTCTCGAGGCATTATTCCTCGCTCCCCAACTTTCACCGCATGTCCCTCCCTCCCGATGTATCGCCGCATTTCCATCCCTCCACAACTCTCGATGCATTTCCCTCCCTCCCCAACACTCGCTGCATTTCCCTCTCCGACAGAACTCCCGCCTCATTTTCCTCCCTCCCCAACTCACTCCGCATTACCCTCCCTCCCCAACTCTCGCTGCATTTCCCTCCCTCCCCAACACTCGCTGCATTTTCCTCCCTCCCCAACTCTCGCTGCATTTCCCTCCCTCCCCAACTTGCACCGCATTTCCCTCCTTCCCGAACTCTTGCCACATTTCCCTCCCTCCCCAACACTCATCGCATTTACCTCCCTACCCAACTCTCGCTGCATTTCCCTCCCTCCCCAACTCTCGCTGCATTTCCCTCTCCTCCAGAACTCCCGCCTCATTTTCCTCCCTCCCCAACTCACTCCTCATTTCCCTCCCTCCCCAACGCTCGCCGCATTTCCCTCCCTCCCCAACACTCGCTGCATTTCCCACCCTCCCCAAATTGCGCAGCATTTCCCTCCTTCCTGAACTCTCGCCACATTTCCCTCCCTCCCCAACACTCACCGCATTTCCCTCCCTCCCCAACTCTCGAGGCACTTCCCTCCCTCCCCAACTCTCGCCGCATGTCAATCCCTCCCGAAGTCTCGCCGCATTTCCCTCCCCCCACAACTCTCGCTGCATTTCCCTCCCTCCCCGACTTACGCCGCATTTCCCTCCTTGCCGAACTCTCGCCACATTTCCTTCCCTCCCCAACACTCACCGCATTTACCTCCCTACCCAACTCCCGCTACATTTCCCTCACTCCCCAACTCACAGCATTTCCCTCACTCCCCAACTCTCGAGGCACTTCCCTCCCTCCGCAACTCTCGCCACATGTCCATCCCTCCCGAAGTCTCGCTGCATTTCCCTCCACCCACAACTCTTGCCACATTTCCCTCCCTCCCCAACTCTCGCCGCATTTCCCTCCTTCCACAAATCTCGCTGCATTTCCCTCCCTCCACAACACTCGCCGCATTTCCCACCCTCCCCAACACTCGCCGCATTTCCCTCCCTCCCCAACTCTCGCTGCATTTCCCTCCCTCCCGAACACTCGCTGCATTTCTCTCCATCCCCAACTCTCGCTGCATTTCCCTCCCTCCCCAACTTGCGCCGCATTTCCCTCCTTCCCGAACTCTTGCCACATTTCCCTCCCTCCCCAACACTCACCGCATTTACCTCCCTACCCAACTCTCGCTGTATTTCCCTCCCTCCCCAACACTCGCCGCATTTCCCTCTCCTCCAGAAGTCCCGCCTCATTTCCCTCCTTCCACAAATCTCGCTGCATTTCCCTCCCTCCGTAACTCTCGAGGCATTTCCCTCACTCCCCAAGTCTCGAGGCATTTCCCACACACCCCAACTCTCGCTGCATTTCCCTCCCTCCCCAACTCTCGCCGCATGTCCCTCCCCCCCGAAGTCTCACTGCATTTCCCTCCCATCACAACTCTCTCCGCATTTCCCTCCCTCCCCAACTCTGGCCGCATTTCTCTTCCTCCGCAACTGTCGCCGCATTTCCCTCCCTCTCCAAGTCTCGCTGCATTTCCCTCCCTCCCCAACTCTCATTGCATTTCCCTCCCTCCCCAACTCTCGCTGCATTTCCCTCCCTCCCCAAATCTCGAGGCATTTCCCTTCCTCCCCAACTCTCTCTGCATTTCCCTCCCACCCCAACTCTCGAAGCATTATTCCTCACTCCCCAACTCTCACCGCATGTCCCTCCCTCCCGAAGTATCGCCGCATTTCCATCAGTGCACAACTCTCGAGGCATTTTCCACCCTCCCCAACTCTCGCCGCATGTCCATCCCTCCCGAAGTCTCGCCTCATTTTCCTCCCTCCCCATCTCTCACTGCATTTCCCTCACTCCCCATCTCTCGCCGCATTTCCGTCTCCTCCAGAAAGCTTGCCGCATTTCACTTCCTACGCAACTGTCGCCCCATTTCCCACTATCCCCAACTCTTGCCGCATTTCCCTCCCTTCACAACTCTCGCCGCATTTCCCTCTCCTCCAGAAGTCCCGCCTCATTTTCCTCCCTCCCCAACTCTCTCTGCATTTCCCTCCCTCTCTAACTCTCGCCGCATTTCCCTCCCTCCCCAACTCTCACTGCATTTCCCTCCCTCCCCAACTCTCGCTGCATTTCCCCATCTCCCCAACACTCGCTGCATTTCCCTCCCTCCACAACTCTCGAGGCATTTTCCACCCTCCCCAACTCTCGGTGCATTTCGCACCCTCCCCAACTCTCGAGGCATTTTTCTCCCTCGACAAATCTGGCCACATTACCCTCCCTCCCCAACTCCCGCTGCATTTTCCTCCCTCCCCAAAACTCTCCGCATTTCCCTCCCTCCCCAACTCTTGTTGCATTTCCCACCCTCCCCAACTCTCGGCGCATGTCCCTCACTCCCGATGTCTCGCAGCATTTCGCTCCCGCCACAACTCTTGCCAGAATTCCCTCCCTCGCCAACTCTCGACGCATTTCCCTCCCTTAAAATCTCTCGCCGCATTTCCCTCTCCTCCCGAACTCCTGCCGCATTTTCCTCCCTCCCCAACTCTCTCCGCATTTCCCACCCTCCCCAACTCTCGCTGCATTTCCCTCCCACCCCAACTCTCGAGGCATTATTCCTCGCTCCCCAATTTTCACCGCATGTCCCTCCCTCCTGATATATCGCCGCATTTCCATCCCTCCACAACTCTCGAGGCATTTCCCTCCCTCCCCAACTCTCACTGCTTGTCCATCCCTCCCGAAGTCTCGCTGCATTTTCCTCCCACCCCATCTCTCGCCACATTTCTCTGCTTCCACAACTCTCGCCGCATTTCCTTCTCCTCCAGAACTCTCGCCGCATTTCACTTCATCCGCAAATTTCGCCGCATTTCCCACCCTGCCCAACTCTCGCCGCGTTTCACTTCCTCCCCAAATCTTGAGGCATTTCCCACCCTCCCCAACTCTCGCTGCATTTCCCTCCCGCCCCAACTCTCGAGGCATTATTCCTCGCTCCCCAACTTTCACCGCATGTCCCTCCCTCCCGATGTATCGCCGCATTTCCATCCCTCCACAACTCTCGAGGCATTTCCCTCCCTCCCCAACTCTCACTGCATGTCCATCCCTCCCGAAGTCTCGCTGCATTTTCCTCCCACCCCATCTCTCGCCACATTTCTCTGCTTCCACAACTCTCGCCGCATTTCCTTCTCCTCCAGAACTCTCGCCGCATTTCACTTCCTCCGCAAATTTCGCAGCATTTCCCACCCTCCCCAACTCTCACCGCGTTTCACTTCCTTTGCAACTCTCGCCGCGTTTCCCTCCCTCCACAACTCTTGCCGCATTTCCCTCTCATCCAGAACTCCCGCCTCATTTTCCTCCCTCCCCAACTCTCTCCGCATTTCCCTCCCTCCACAACTCTCGACACATTTCCCTCTCCTCCTGAACTCTCGCCGCATTTTCCTCCCTCCCCCAGTCTCGCCGCATTTCCCTCCCTCCCCAACAATCGCCGCATTTCCCTCGCTCCCCAAGTCTCGCCTCATTTCCCTCCCTCCACAACACTCGCCGCATTTCCCTCTCTCCCCAACTCTCGAGGCATTTTCCACCCTCCCCAACTCTCGGTTCATTTCGCTCCCTCCCCAACTCTTGAGGCATTTTCCTCCCTCGACAACTCTGGCAGCATGTCCATCCCTCCCCAACTCTTGCCGCATTTCTCTCCCACCACAACTCTCGCCGGATTTCCCTCCCTCGCCAACTCTGGCCGCATTTCCCTCCCTCCAAAACTCTTGCCGCATTTGCCTCTCCTCCCGAACTCCTGCCGCATTTTCCTTCCTCCCCAACTCTCTCCGCATTTCCCTCCCTCCCCAACTCTGGCTGCATTTCACTTCCTCCGCAACTGTCGCCGCATTTCCCTCTCTCCCCAAGTCTCGCCTCATTTCCCTCCCTCCCCAACTATCATTGCATTTCCCTCCCTCCCCAACACTCGCTGCATTTCCCTCGCTCCCCAACTCTCGCTGCATTTCCCTCTCTCCCCAACTCTCGCTGCATTTCCCTCTCTCCCCAACTCTCGCTGCATTTCCCTCCCTCCCCAACTCTCGAGGCATTTTCCACCCTCCCCAACTCTCTCCACATTTCCCTCCCTCCCCAACTCTCGCCGCATTTCCCTCCCTCCCCAACTCTGGCTGCATTTCTCGTCCTCCGCAACTGTCTCTGCATTTCCCTCCCTCCCCAACACTCGCCGCATTTCCCTCCCTCCCCAACTCACGCTGCATTTCCCTCCCTCCCCAACTCTCGCTGCATTTCCCTCCCTTTCCAAATCTCGAGGCATTACCCTCCCTCCCCAACTCTCACTGCATTTCCCTCCCACCCCAACTCTTGAGGCATTATTTCTCGCTCCCCAACTCTCGCCGCATGTCCCTCCCTCATGAAGTCTCGCAGCATTTCCCTCCCTCCACAACTCTTACCACATTTCCCTCCCTCCCATCTCTCACCGCATTTCCCTGCCTCAACAACAATGGATGCATTTCCATCTCCTCCAGAACTCTCGCCGCATTTCACTTCCTCCGCAACTGTCGCCGCATTTCCATCCCTCCCCAACTCTGGCTGCATTTCTCTTCCTCTGCAATTCTCACCGCATTCCCCTCCCTACCGATCTCTCACCTCATTTCCCTCTCCTCACCAACTCTCGCCCAATTAACTTCGTCTCCAACTCTCGTTGGATTTCCCTACCTCACCAACTCTTGCGGCATTTTGCTCCTCTCCTGAACTCTCGCCGCATTTCCATCCCTCCACAGCTCTGGCAGCATTTCCATCCCTTCCCAACTTGCACCACATTACGCTCCCTCACCAACTCTCACCCCATTTCCCTCCCTCCCCAACTCTCAAGGCATTTTCCACCCTCCCCAACTCTCGGTGCATTTCGCACCCTCCCCAACTATCGAGGCACTTTCCTCCCTCGACAACTCTGGCCGCATGTCCATCCCTCCCCAACTCCCGCCGCATTTTCCTCCCTCCCCAAAGCTCTCCACATTTCCCTCCTTCCCCAACTCTGGCCGCATTTCTCTTCCTCCGCAACTGTCTCCACATTTCCCTCACTCCCGAAGTCTTGCTGCATTTCCCTCCCTCCCCAACACTCGCCGCATTTCCCTCCCGCCCCCAACTCTCGTTGCATTTCCCTCCCTCCCCAACGCTCGCCGCATGTCCCTCACTCCCGAAGTCTCGCCGCATTTCTCTCCCACCACAACTCTCGCCGGATTTCCCTCCCTCGCCAACTCTGGCCGCATTTCCCTCCCTCCAAAACTCTCACCGCATTTGCCTCTCCTCCCGAACTCCTGCCGCATTTCCCTCTCTCCCCAACTCTCGCTGCATTTCCCTCTCTCCCCAACTCTCGCTGCATTTCCCTCTCTCCCCAACTCTCGCAGCATTTCCCTCTCTCCCCAACTCTCGCAGCATTTCCCTCCCTCCCCAACTCTCGAGGCATTTCCAACCCTCTCCAACTCACACCACATTTCCCTCCCTCCCCAACACTGGCTGCATTTCTCTTCCTCCGCAACAGTCTCCGCATTTCTCTCACTCCCCAACTCTCGCCGTATTTCCCTCCCTCCCCAAGACTTGCCGCATTTCCCTCGCTCCCCAACTCTCGCTGCATTTCCCTCCCTCCCCAAATCTCGAGGCATTACTCTCCCTCCCCAACTCTCGAGGCATTTTCCACCCTCCCCAAATCTCGGGGCATTACCCTCCCTCCCGAACTCTCGAGGCATTTTTCACCCTCCCCAGCTCTCGGTGCATTTCGCTCCCTCCCCAACTATCGAGGCATTTTCCTCCCTCAAAAACACTGGCCGCATGTCCAACCCTCCCCAACTCCCGCCACATTTTCCTCCCTCCCCACAACTCTCCGCATTTCCCTCCTTCCCCAACTCTGGCCGCATTTCCCTTCCTCCGCAACTGTCTCCACATTTCCCTCACTCCCGAAGTCTCGCTACATTTCCCTCCGTCCCCAACACTCACCGCATTTTCCTCTCCTCCCAAACTCCTGCCGCATTTTCCTCCCTCCCCAACTCTCTCCGCGTTTCCCTCCCTCCCCAATTCTCGCTGCATTTCCCTCTCTCCCCAAGTCTCACTGCATTTCCCTCTCTCCCCAACTCTCGCTGCATTTCCCTCCCTCCCCAACTCTCGAGGCATTTTCCACCCTTCCCAACTCTCTCCACATTTCCCTCCCTCCCCAACTCTCGCCCCATTTCCCTCCCTCCCCAACTCAGGCTGCATTTCTCTACCTCCGCAACTGTCTCCGCATTTCCCTCAATCCCCAACTCTCTCCGCATTTCCCTCCCTCCCCAACTCTAGTTGCATTTCCCTCCCACCCCATCTCTCGCTGCATTTCCCTCCCTCCCCAACTCACGCTGCATTTCCCTCCCTCCCCAAATCTCGAGGAATTACCCTCCCTCCCCAACTCTTGCTGCATTTCCATCCCTCCACAGCTCTGGCAGCATTTCCATCCCTTCCCAATTTGTGCCGCATTACCCTCCCTCAGCAACTGTCACCCCATTTCCCTCCCTCCCCAACTCTCGAGGCATTTTCCACCCTCCCCAACTCTCGGTGCATTTCGCTCCCTCCCCAACTCTCGAGGCATTTTCCTCACTCGACAACTCTGGCCACATGTCCATCCCTCCCCAACTCCCGCCGCATTTTCCTCCCGCCCCACAGCTCTCCGCATTTCCCTCCTTCCCCAACTCTGGCCGCATTTCTCTTCCTCCGCAACTGTCTCCACATTTCCCTCACTCCCGAAGTCTTGCTGCATTTCCCTCCCTCCCCAACACTCGCCGCATTTCCCTCCCTCCCCAACTCTCGTTGCATTTCCCTCCCTCCCCAACGCTCGCCGCATGTCCCTCACTCCCGAAGTCTCGCCGCATTTCTCTCCCACCACAACTCTCGCCGGATTTCCCTCCCTCGCCAACTCTGGCCGCATTTCCCTCCCTCCAAAACTCTCACCGCATTTGCCTCTCCTCCCGAACTCCTGCCGCATTTACCTCCCTCCCCAACTCTCTCCGCATTTCCCTCTCTCCCCAACTCTCGCTGCATTTCCCTCTCTCCCCAACTCTCGAGGCATTTCCCACCCTCCCCAACTCAATCCACATTTCCCTCCCTCCCCAACTATCGCCGCATTTCCCTCCCTCCCCAACACTGGCTGCATTTCTCTTCCTCCGCAACTGTCTCCGCATTTCTCTCACTCCCCAACTCTTGCCGTATTTCCCTCCCTCCCCAAGACTTGCCGCATTTCCCTCCCTCCCCAACTCTCGCTGCATTTCCCTCCCTCCCCAAATCTCAAGGCATTACCCTCCCTCCCCAACTCTCGAGGCATTTTACACCCTCCCCAAATCTCGGTGCATATCGCTCCCTCCCCAACTCTCGAGGCATTTTCCTCCCTCAACAACTCTGGTCGCATGTCCATCCTTCCCCAACTCCCGCCGCATTTTCCTCCCTCCCCAAAACTCTCCGCATTTCCCTCTTTCCCCAACTCTGGCCGCATTTCTCTTCCTCCGCAACTGTCTCCAAATTTCCCTCACTCCCGAAGTCTCGCTGCATTTCCCTCCCTCCCCAACACTCGCCGCATTACCCTCCCTCCCCAACTCTCGTTGCATTTCCCTTCATCCCCAACTCTCATTGCATTTCCCTCCCTCCCCATCTCTCACTTCATTTCCCTCCCTCCCCAACTCTCGCTGCATTTCCCACCCTCCCCAAATCTCGAGGCATTACCCTCCCTCCCGAACTCTGGAGGCATTTTCCACCCTCCCCAGCTCTCGGTGCATTTCGCTCCCTCCCCAACTATCGAGGCATTTTCCTCCCTCAAAAACTCTGGCCGCATGTCCATCCCTCCCCAACTCCCGCCGCATTTTCCTCCCTCCCCACAACTCTCCGCATTTCCCTCCTTCCCCAACTCTGGCCGCATTTCTCTTCCTCCGCAACTGTCTCCACATTTCCCTCATTCCTGAAGTCTCGCTGCATTTCCCTCCGTCCCCAACACTCACCGCATTTTCCTCTCCTCCCAAACTCCTGCCGCATTTTCCTCCCTCCCCAACTCTCTCCGCGTTTCCCTCCCTCCCCAACTCTCGCTGCATTTCCCTCTCTCCCCAAGTCTCACTGCATTTTCCTCCCTCCCCAACTCTCGCTGCATTTCCCTCCCTCCCCAAATCTCGAGGAATTACCCTCCCTCCCCAACTCTCGCTGCATTTCCATCCCTCCACAGCTCTGGCAGCATTTTGCACCCTCCCCAACTCTCGGTGCATTTCGCTCCCTCCCCAACTCTCGAGGCATTTTCCTCCCTCAACAACTCTGGCCACATGTCCATCCCTCCCCAACTCCCGCCGCATTTTCCTCCCCCCCCACAACTCTCCGCATTTCCCTCCTTCCCCAACTCTGGCCGCATTTCTCTTCCTCCGCAA
Source organism: Carcharodon carcharias (assembly GCF_017639515.1). NCBI lineage: Eukaryota > Metazoa > Chordata > Chondrichthyes > Lamniformes > Lamnidae > Carcharodon > Carcharodon carcharias. Next base: position 101,270,502 of record NC_054483.1, read on the forward strand.
CTGTCTCCACATTTCCCTCACTCCCGAAGTCTCACTGCAATTCCCTCCCTCCCCAACACTCGCCGCCTTTCCCTCCCTCCCCAACTCTCGTTGCATTTCCCTCCCTCCCCAACTCTCGGCGCATGTCCCTCACTCCCGAAGTCTTGCCGCATTTCTCTCCCACCACAACTCTCACCGCATTTGCCTCTCCTCCCGAACTCATGACGCATTTTCCTCCCTCCCCAATTCTCTCCGCATTTCCCTCCCTCCCCAACTCTTGCTGCATTTCCCTCTCTCCATAAGTCTCGCTGTATTTCCCTCTCTCCCCAACTCTCGCTGCATTTCCCACCCTCCCCAACTCTCGAGGCATTTTCCACCCTCCCCAACTCTCTCCACATTTCCCTCCCTCCCCAACTCTCGCTGCATTTCCCTCCCTTCCCAACTCTGGCTGCATTTCTCTTCGTCCGCAACCGTCTCCACATTTCCCTCACTCCCCAACTCTCGCCGTATTTCCCTCCCTCCCCAACACTCGCCGCATTTCCCTCCCTCCCCAACTCTCGCTGCATTTCCCTCCCTCCCCAAATCTCGAAGCATTACCCTCCCTCCCCAACTCTCGAGGCATTTTCCACCCTCCCCAACTCTCAGTGCATTTCGATCCCTCCCCAACTCTAGAGGCATTTTCCTCCCTCGACAACTCTGGTCGAATGTCCATCCTTCCTCAACTCCTGCCACATTTTCCTCCCTCCCCAAAACTCTCCGCATTTCCCTCCTTCCCCAACTCTGGCCGCATTTCTCTTCCTCCGCAACTGTCTCCACATTTCCCTCACTCCCGAAGTCTCGCTGCATTTCCCTCCCTCCCCAACACTCGTCGCATTTCCCTCCCTCCCCAACTCTCGTTGCATTTCCCTCCCTCCCCAACTCTCGCCGCATGTCCCTCACCCCCAAAGTCTCGCCGCATTTCTCTCCCACCACAACTCTCGCCGGATTTCCCTCTCTCCCCAACTCTCGTTGCATTTCCCTCTCTCCCCAACTCTAGCTGCATTTTCCTCCCTCCCCAACTCTCGAGCATTTTCCACCCTCCCCAACTCTCTCCACATTTCCATCCCTCCCCAACTCTCACCGGATTTCAATCACTCCCCAACTCTGGATGCGTTTCTCTTCCTCCGCAACTGTCTCCGCATTTCCCTCACTCCCCAACTCATGCCGCATTTCCCTCCCTCCCCAACACTCACCGCATTTGCCTCTCCTCCCGAACTCCTGCCGCATTTTCCTCCCTCCCCAAGTCTCTCCGCGTTTCCCTCCCTCCCCATCTCTCGAGGCATTACCCTCCCTCCCCAACTCTCGAGGCATTTTCCACCCTCCCCAACTCTCAGTGCATTTCGATCCCTCCCCAATTCTAGAGGCATTTTCCTCCCTCGACAACTCTGGTCGCATGTCCATCCTTCCTCAACTCCTGCCACATTTTCCTCCCTCCCCAAAACTCTCCGCATTTCCCTCCTTCCCCAACTCTGGCCGCATTTCTCTTCCTCCGCAACTGTCTCCACATTTCCCTCACTCCCGAAGTCTCGCTGCATTTCCCTCCGTCCCCAACACTCACCGCATTTTCCTCTCCTCCCAAACTCCTGCCGCATTTCCCTCCCTCCCCAACACTCGTCGCATTTCCCTCCCTCCCCAACTCTCGTTGCATTTCCCTCCCTCCCCAACTCTCGCCGCATGTCCCTCACCCCCAAAGTCTCGCCGCATTTCTCTCCCACCACAACTCTCGCCGGATTTCCCTCTCTCCCCAACTCTCGTTGCATTTCCCTCTCTCCCCAACTCTAGCTGCATTTTCCTCCCTCCCCAACTCTCGAGCATTTTCCACCCTCCCCAACTCTCTCCACATTTCCCTCCCTCCCCAACTCTCACCGGATTTCAATCACTCCCCAACTCTGGATGCGTTTCTCTTCCTCCGGAACTGTCTCCGCATTTCCCTCACTCCCCAACTCACACCGCATTTCCCTCCCTCCCCAACACTCACCGCATTTGCCTCTCCTCCCGAACTCCTGCCGCATTTTCCTCCCTCCCCAAGTCTCTCCGCGTTTCCCTCCCTCCCCATCTCTCGCTTCATTTCCCTCCCTCCCCAACTCTCACTGCATTTCCCACCCTCCCCAAATCTCGAGGCATTACCCTCCCTCCCGAACTCTCGAGGCATTTTCCACCCTCCCCAGCTCTCGGTGCATTTCGCTCCCTCCCCAACTATCGAGGCATTTTCCTCCCTCAAAAACTTTGGCCGCATGTCCATCCCTCCCCAACTCCCGCCGCATTTTCCTCCCTCCCCACAACTCTCCGCATTTCCCTCCTTCCCCAACTCTGGCCGCATTTCTCTTCCTCCGCAACTGTCTCCACATTTCCCTCACTCCCGAAGTCTCGCTGCATTTCCCTCCGTCCCCAACACTCACCGCATTTTCCTCTCCTCCCAAACTCCTGCCGCATTTTCCTCCCTCCCCAACTCTCCCCGCATTTCCCTCCCTCCCCAACTCTCGCTGCATTTCCCTCTCTCCCCAAGTCTCACTGCATTTCCCTCTCTCCCCAACTCTCGCTGCATTTCCCTCCCTCCCCAACTCTCGAGGCATTTTCCACCCTTCCCAACTCTCTCCACATTTCCCTCCCTCCCCAACTCTCACCCCATTTCCCACCCTCCCCAACTCAGGCTGCATTTCTCTACCTCCGCAACTGTCTCCGCATTTCCCTCAATCCCCAACTCTCTCCGCATTTCCCTCAATCCCCAACTCTCTCCGCATTTCCCTCCCTCCCCAACTCTAGTTGCATTTCCCTCCCTCCCCAACACTTGCTGCATTTCCCTCCCTCCCCAAATCTCGAGGAATTACCCTCCCTCCCCAACTCTTGCTGCATTTCCATCCCTCCACAGCTCTGGCAGCATTTCCATCCCTTCCCAACTTGTGCCGCATTACCCTCCCTCAGCAACTCTCACCCCATTTCACTCCCTCCCCAACTCTCGAGGCATTTTCCCCCCTCCCCAACTCTCGGTGCATTTCGCTCCCTCCCCAACTCTCGAGGCATTTTCCTCCCTCGACAACTCTGGCCACATGTCCATCCCTCCCCAACTCCCGCCGCATTTTCCTCCTGCCCCACAACTCTCCGCATTTCCCTCCTTCCCCAACTCTGGCCGCATTTCTCTTCCTCCACAACTGTCTCCACATTTCCCTCACTCCCGAAGTCTTGCTGCATTTCCCTCCCTCCCCAACACTCGCCGCATTTCCCTCCCTCCCCAACTCTCGTTGCATTTCCCTCCCTCCCCAACGCTCGCCGCATGTCCCTCACTCCCGAAGTCTCGCCGCATTTCTCTCCCACCACAACTCTCGCCGGATTTCCCTCCCTCGCCAACTCTGGCCGCATTTCCCTCCCTCCAAAACTCTCACCGCATTTGCCTCTCCTCCCGAACTCCTGCCGCATTTACCTCCCTCCCCAACTCTCTCCGCATTTCCCTCTCTCCCCAACTCTCGCTGCATTTCCCTCTCTCCCCAACTCTCGCTGCATTTCCCTCTCTCCCCAACTCTCGCAGCATTTCCCTCCCTCCCCAACTCTCGAGGCATTTCCCACCCTCCCCAACTCACACCACATTTCCCTCCCTCCCCAACTATCGCCGCATTTCCCTCCCTCCCCAACACTGGCTGCATTTCTCTTCCTCCGCAACAGTCTCCGCATTTCTCTCACTCCCCAACTCTCGCCGTATTTCCCTCCCTCCCCAAGACTTGCTGCATTTCCCTCCCTCCCCAACTCTCGCTGCATTTCCCTCCCTCCCCAAATCTCGAGGCATTACCCTCCCTCCCCAACTCTCGAGGCATTTTCCACCCTCCCCAAATCTCGGTGCATATCGCTCCCTCCCCAACTCTCGAGGCATTTTCCTCCCTCAACAACTCTGGTCGCATGTCCATCCTTCCCCAACTCCCGCCGCATTTTCCTCCCTCCCAAAACTCTCCGCATTTCCCTCCTTCCCCAACTCTGGCCGCATTTCTCTTCCTCCGCAACTGTCTCCAAATTTCCCTCACTCCCGAAGTCTCGCTGCATTTCCCTCCCTCCCCAACACTCGCCGCATTACCCTCCCTCCCCAACTCTCGTTGCATTTCCCTCCATCCCCAACTCTCATTGCATTTCCCTCCCTCCCCATCTCTCGCTTCATTTCCCTCCCTCCCCAACTCTCGCTGCATTTCCCACCCTCCCCAAATCTCGAGGCATTACCCTCCCTCCCCAACTCTCGAGGCATTTTCCACCCTCCACAGCTCTCGGTGCATTTCGCTCCCTCCCCAACTATCGAGGCATTTTCCTCCCTCAAAAACTCTGGCCGCATGTCCATCCCTCCCCAACTCCCGCCGCATTTTCCTCCCTCCCCACAACTCTCCGCATTTCCCTCCTTCCCCAACTCTGGCCGCATTTCTCTTCCTCCGCAACTGTCTCCACATTTCCCTCACTCCCGAAGTCTCACTGCATTTCCCTCCGTCCCCAACACTCACCGCATTTTCCTCTCCTCCCAAACTCCTGCCGCATTTCCCTCCCTCCCCAACTCTCGCTGCATTTCCCTCTCTCCCCAAGTCTCACTGCATTTCCCTCTCTCCCCAACTCTCGCTGCATTTCCCTCCCTCCCCAACTCTCGAGGCATTTTCCACCCTTCCCAACTCTCTCCACATTTCCCTCCCTCCCCAACTCTCGCCCCATTTCCCTCCCTCCCCAACTCAGGCTGCATTTCTCTACCTCCGCAACTGTCTCCGCATTTCCCTCAATCCCCAACTCTCTCCGCATTTCCCTCCCTCCCCAACTCTAGTTGCATTTCCCTCCCTCCCCATCTCTCGCTGCATTTCCCTCCCTCCGCAACTCTCGCTGCATTTCCCTCCCTCCCCAAATCTCGAGGAATTACCCTCCCTCCCCAACTCTCGCTGCATTTCCATCCCTCCACAGCTCTGGCAGCATTTCCATCCCTTCCCAACTTGTGCCGCATTACCCTCCCTCAGCAACTCTCACCCCATTTCCCTCCCTCCCCAACTCTCGAGGCATTTTCCACCCTCCCCAACTCTCGGTGCATTTCGCTCCCTCCCCAACTCTCGAGGCATTTTCTTCCCTCGACAACTCTGGCCACATGTCCATCCCTCCCCAACTCCCGCCGCATTTTCCTCCCCCCCCACAACTCTCCGCATTTCCCTCCTTCCCCAACTCTGGCCGCATTTCTCTTCCTCCGCAACTGTCTCCACATTTCCCTCACTCCCGAAGTCTCACTGCAATTCCCTCCCTCCCCAACACTCGCCGCCTTTCCCTCCCTCCCCAACTCTCGTTGCATTTCCCTCCCTCCCCAACTCTCGGCGCATGTCCCTCACTCCCGAAGTCTCGCCGCATTTCTCTCCCACCACAACTCTCGCCGGATTTGCCTCTCCTCCGGAACTCATGCCGCATTTTCCTCCCTCCCCAACTCTCTCCGCATTTCCCTCCCTCCCCAACTCTTGCTGCATTTCCCTCTCTCCACAAGTCTCGCTGTATTTCCCTCTCTCCCCAACTCTCGCTTCATTTCCCTCCCTCCCCAACTCTCGAGGCATTTTCCACCCTCCCCAACTCTCTCCACATTTCCCTCCCTCCCCAACTCTCGCTGCATTTCCCTCCCTTCCCAACTCTGGCTGCATTTCTCTTCGTCCGCAACCGTCTCCACATTTCCCTCACTCCCCAACTCTCGCCGTATTTCCCTCCCTCCCCAACACTCGCCGCATTTCCCTCCCTCCCCAACTCTCGCTGCATTTCCCTCCCTCCCCAAATCTCGAGGCATTACCCTCCCTCCCCAACTCTCGAGGCATTTTCCGCCCTCCCCAACTCTCGGTGCATTTCGATCCCTCCCCAACTCTAGAGGCATTTTCCTCCCTCGACAACTCTGGTCGCATGTCCATCCTTCCTCAACTCCTGCCACATTTTCCTCCCTCCCCAAAACTCTCCGCATTTCCCTCCTTCCCCAACTCTGGCCGCATTTCTCTTCCTCCGCAACTGTCTCCACATTTCCCTCACTCCCGAAGTCTCACTGCATTTCCCTCCCTCCCCAACACTCGCTGCATTTCCCTCCCTCCCCAATTCTCGCCGCATGTCCCTCACTCCCAAAGTCTCGCCGCATTTCTCTCCAACCACAACTCTCGCCGGATTTCCCTCTCTCCCCAACTCTCGTTGCATTTCCCTCTCTCCCCAACTCTCGCTGCATTTCCCTCCCTCCCAAAATCTCGAGCATTTTCCACCCTCCCCAACTCTCTCCACATTTCCCTCCCTCCCCAACTCTCACCGGATTTCAATCACTCCCCAACTCTGGATGCGTTTCTCTTCCTCCGCAACTGTCTCCGCATTTCCCTCACTCCCCAACTCACGCCGCATTTCCCTCCCTCCCCAACACTCACCGCATTTGCCTCTCCTCCCGAACTCCTGCCGCATTTTCCTCCCTCCCCAAGTCTCTCCGCGTTTCCCTCCCTCCCCAAGTCTTGCTGCATTTCCCTCTTTCCCCAACTCTCGCTGCATTTCCCTCCCTCCCCAACTCTCGAGGCATTTTCCACCCTCCCCAACTCTCTCCACATTTCCCTCCCTCCCCAACTCTCGCCCCATTTCCCTCCCTCCCCGACTCTGGCTGCATTTCTCTTCCTCCGCAACTGTCTCCGCATTTCCCTCAGTCCCCAACTCTCTCCGCATTTCCCTCCCGCCACCACTCTCGTTGCATTTCCCTCCCGCCCCAAATCTCGAGGCATTACCCTCCCTCCCCAACTCTCGCTGCATTTCCATACCTCCACAGCTCTGGCCGCATTTCCATCCCATCCCAACTTGCGCCGCATTACCCTCCCTCAGCAACTCTCACCCCATTTCCCTCCCTCCCCAACTCTGGAGGCATATTCCACCCTCCCCAACTCTCGGTGCATTTCAGTTCCTCCCCAACTCTCGAGGCATTTTCCTCCCTCGACAACTCTGGCCACATGTCCATCCCTCCCCAACTCCCGCCGCATTTTCCTCCCTCCCCACAACTCTCCGCATTTCCCTCCTTCCCCAACTCTGGCCCCATTTCTCTTCCTCCGCAACTGTCTCCACATTTCCCTCACTCCCGAAGTCTCACTGCATTTCCCTCCCTCCTCGACACTCGTTGCATTTCCCTCCCTCCCCAACTCTCGCCGCATGTCCCTCACTCCCGAAGTCTCGCCGCATTTCTCTCCCACCACAACTCTCGCCGGATTTCCCTCCCTCCTCAACTCTCGCTGCATTTCCCTCTCTCCACAACTCTAGCTGCATTTCCCTCTCTCCCCAACTCTCACTGCATTTCCCTCCCTCCCCAACTCTTGAGGCATTTTCCACCCTCCCCAACTCTCTCCACATTTCCCTCCCTCCCCAACTCTGGCTGCATTTCTCCTCCTCCGCAACTCTCTCCACATTTCCCTCCCTCCCCAACTCTCGCTGCATTTCCCTCCCTCCCCAACTCTGGCTGCATTTCTCCCCCTCCGCAACTGTCTCCACATTTCCATCACTCCCCAACTCTCGCCGTATTTCCCTCCCTCCCCAACACTCGCTGCATTTCCCTCCCTCCCGAACTCCTGCTGCATTTCCCTCCCTCCCCAAATCTCGAGGCATTACCCTCCCTCCCCAACTCTCGAGGCATTTTCCACCCTCCCCATCTCTCGGTGCATTTCGCTCCCTCCCCAACTCTCGAGGCATTTTCCTCCCTTGACAACTCTGGTCGCATGTCCATCCATCCTCAACTCCTGCCACATTTTCCTCCATCCCCAAACTCTCCGCATTTCCCTCCTTCCCCAACTCTGGCCGCATTTCTCTTCCTCCGCAACTGTCTCCACATTTCCCTCACTCCCGAAGTCTCGCTGCATTTCCCTCACTCCCCAACACTCGCCGCATTTCCCTCCCTCCCCAACTCTCGTTGCATTTCCCTCCCTCCCCAACTCTCGTTGCATTTCCCTCTCTCCCCATCTCTCGCTGCATTTCCCTCCCTCCCCAACTCTCGCTGCAATTCCCTCCCTCCCCAAATCTCGAGGCATTAACCTCCCTCCCCAACTCTCAAGGCATTTTCCACCCTCCCCAGCTCTCGAGGCATTTTCCTCCCTCGACAACTCTGGCCGCACGTCCATCCCTCCCCAACTCCCGCCTCATTTTCCTCCCTCCCCACAACTCTCCGCATTTCACTCCTTTCCCAAATCTGGCCGCATTTCTCTTCCTCCGCAACTGTCTACACATTTCCCTCACTCCCGAAGTCTTGCTGCATTTCCCTCCGTCCCCAACACTCACCGCATTTCCCTCCCTCCCCAACTCTCGTTGCATTTCCCTCCCTCCCCAACTCTCGCCAAATTTCCCTCACTCCCGAATTCTCACCACATTTCTCTCCCACCACAACTCTCGCCAGATTTCCCTCCCTCGCCAACTGTGGCCGCATTTCCCTCCGTCCAAAACTCTCACCGCATTTGCCTATCCTCCCGAACTCCTGCCGATTTTCCTCCCTCCCCAACTCTCTCCGCATTTCCCTCTCTCCCCAACTCTCGCTGCATTTCCCTCTCTCCCCAACTCTCGCTGCATTTCCCTCTCTCCCCAACTCTCGCTGCATTTCCCTCCCTCCCCAACTCTCGAGGCATTTTCTACCCTCCCCAACTCTCTCCACATTTCCCTCCCTCCCCAACTCTCACCGCATTTCAATCCCTCCCCAACTCTGGCTGCATTTCTCTTCCTCCGCAACTGTCTCCGCATTTCCCTCACTCCCCAACTCTCGCCGCATTTCCCTCCCTCCCCAACTCTCGTTGCATTTCCCTCCCTCCCCAACTCTCGCCGCATGTCCCTCACTCCTGAAGTCTCACCGCATTTCTCTACACCACAACTCTCGCCGGATTTCCCTCCCTCCCCAACTCTCGCTGCATTTCCCTCTCTCCACAGCTCTTGCTGCATTTCCCTCTCTCCCCAACTGTCACTGCATTTCCCTCCCTCCCCAACTCTCGAGGCATTTTCCACCCTCCCCAAATCTCTCCACATTTCCCTCCCTCCCCAACTCTCGCTGCATTTCCCTCCCTCCCCAACTTTGGCTGCATTTCTCTTCCTCCGCAACTGTCTCCACATTTCCCTCCCTCCCCAACACTCGCTGCATTTCCCTCCCTCCCGAACTCTTGCTGCATTTCCCTCCCTCCCCAAATCTCGAGGCATTACCCTCACTCCCCAACTCTCGAGGCATTTTCCACCCTCCCCAACTCTCGGTGCATTTCGCTCCCTCCCCAACTCTCGAGGCATTTTCCTCCCTCGACAACTCTGGTCGCATGTCCATCCTTCCTCAACTCCTGCCACATTTTCCTCCCTCCCCAAAACTCTCCGCATTTCCCTCCTTCCCCAACTCTGGCCGCATTTCTCTTCCTCCGCAACTGTCTCCACATTTCCATCACTCCCCAACTCTCGCCGTATTTCCCTCCCTCCCCAACACTCGCTGCATTTCCCTCACTCCCGAAGTCTCACTGCATTTCCCTCCCTCCCCAACACTCGCCGCATTTCCCTCCCTCCCCAACTCTCGTTGCATTTCCCTCCCTCCCCAACTCTCGCCGCATGTCCCTCACTCCCGAAGTCTCGCCGCATTTCTCTCCCACCACAACTCTCGCCGGATTTCCCTCCCTCCCCAACTCTCGCTGCATTTCCCTCCCTCCCCAACTCTCGCCGCATTTCCCTCACTCCCGAAGTCTCGCCGCATTTCTCTCCCACCACAACTCTCGCCGGATTTCCCTCCCTCCCCAACTCTCGCTGCATTTCCCTCTCTCCCCAATTCTCACTGCATTTCCCTCCCTCCCCAAATCTCGAGGCATTACCCTCCCTCCCCAACTCTCGAGGCATTTTCCACCCTCCCCAACTCTCGGTGCATTTCGCTCCCACCCCAACTTTCGAGGCATTTTCCTCCCTCGAAAACTCTGGTCGCATGTCCATCCTTCCTCAACTCCTGCCACATTTTCCTCCCTCCCCAAACTCTCCGCATTTCCCTCCTTCCCCAACTCTCTCCACATTTCCCTCCCTCCCCAACTCTCGCCGCATTTCCCTCCCTCCCCAACTCTGGCTGCATTTCTCTTCCTGCGCAACTGTCTCCACATTTCCATCACTCCCCAACTCTCGCCGTATTTCCCTCCCTCCCCAACACTCGCTGCATTTCCCTCCCTCCCGAACTCTCGCAGCATTTCCCTCCCTCCCCAAATCTCGAGGCATTACCCTCCCTCCCCAACTCTCGAGGCATTTTCCACCCTCCCCAACTCTCGGTGCATTACGCTCCCTCCCCAACTCTCGAGGCATTTTCCTCCCTCGACAACACTGGTCGCATGTCCATCCTTCCTCAACTCCTGCCACATTTTCCTCCCTCCCCAAACTCTCCGCATTTCCCTCCTTCCCCAACTCTGGCCGCATTTCTCTTCCCCAGCAACTGTCTCCACATTTCCCTCACTCCCGAAGTCTCGCTGCATTTCCCTCCCTCCCCAACACTCGCCGCATTTCCCTCCCTCCCCAACTCTCGTTGCATTTCCCTCCCTCCCCAACTCTCGTTGCATTTTCCTCCCTCCCCATCTCTCGCTGCATTTCCCTCCCTCCCCAACTCTCGCTGCAATTCCCTCCCTCCCCAAATCTCGAGGCATTACCCTCCCTCCCCAACTCTCGAGGCATTTTCCACCCTCCCCAGCTCTCGAGGCATTTTCCTCCCTCGACGACTCTGGCCGCACGTCCATCCCTCCCCAACTCCCGCCACATTTTCCTCCCTCCCCACAACTCTCCGCATTTCCCTCCTTCCCCAATTCTGGCGGCATTTCTCTTCCTCCGCAACTGTCTCCACATTTCCCTCACTCCCGAAGTCTTGCTGCATTTCCCTCCCTCCCCAACACTCGCCGCATTTCCCTCACTCCCCAACTCTCGTTGCATTTCCCTCCCTCCCCAACTCTCGCCAAATGTCCCTCACTCCCGAATTCTCGCCGCATTTCTCTCCCACCACAACACTCGCCAGATTTCCCTCCCTCGCCAACTGTGGCCGCATTTCCCTCCGTCCAAAATTCTCACCGCATTTGCCTATCCTCCCGAACTCCTGCTGATTTTCCTCCCTCCCCAACTCTCTCCGCAATTCCCTCTCTCCCCAACTCTCGCTGCATTTCCCTCTCTCCCCAACTCTCGCTGCATTTCCCTCCCTCCCCAACTCTCGTTGCATTTCCCTCCCTCCCCAACTCTCGCCAAATGTCCCTCACTCCCGAATTCTCGCCGCATTTCTCTCCCACCACAACACTCGCCAGATTTCCCTCCCTCGCCAACTGTGGCCGCATTTCCCTCCGTCCAAAATTCTCACCGCATTTGCCTATCCTCCCGAACTCCTGCTGATTTTCCTCCCTCCCCAACTCTCTCCGCACTTCCCTCTCTCCCCAACTCTCGCTGCATTTCCCTCTCTCCCCAACCCTCGCTGCATTTCCCTCTCTTCCCAACTCTCGCTGCATTTCCCTCCCTCCCCAACTCTCGAGGCATTTTCCACCCTCCCCAACTCTCTCCACATTTCCCTCCCTCCCCAACTCTCACCGCATTTCAATCCCTCCCCAACTCTGGCTGCATTTCTCTTCCTCCACAACTGTCTCCGCATTTCCCTCACTCCCCAACTCTCGCCGCATTTCCATCCCTACCCAACTCTCGTTGCATTTCCCTCCCTCCCCAACTCTCGCCGCATTTCCCTCACTCCCGAAGTCTCGCCGCATTTTTCTCCCACCACAACTCTCGCCGGATTTCCCTCCCTCCCCAACTCTCGCTGCATTTCCCTCTCTCCCCAATTCTCACTGCATTTCCCTCCCTCCCCAAATCTCGAGGCATTACCCTCCCTCCCCAACTCTCGAGGCATTTTCCACCCTCCCCAACTCTCGGTGCATTTCGCTCCCTCCCCAACTTTCGAGGCATTTTCCTCCCTCGAAAACTCTGGTCGCATGTCCATCCTTCCTCAACTCCTGCCACATTTTCCTCCCTCCCCAAACTCTCCGCATTTCCCTCCTTCCCCAACTCTGGCCGCATTTCTCTTCCTCCGCAACTGTCTCCACATTTCCCTCACTCCCGAAGTCTCGCTGCATTTCCCTCCCTCCCCAACACTCACCGCATTTCCCTCCCTCCCCAACTCTCGTTGCATTTCCCTCCCTCCCCAACTCTCGTTGCATTTCCCTCCCTCCCCATCTCTCGCTGCATTTCCCTCCCTCCCCAACTCTCGCTGCAATTCCCTCCCTCCCCAAATCTCGAAGCATTACCCTCCCTCCCCAACTCTCGAGGGATTTTCCACCATCCCCAGCTCTCGAGGCATTTTCCTCCCTCGACAACTCTGGCCGCACGTCCATCCCTCCCCAACTCCCGCCACATTTTCCTCCCTCCCCACAACTCTCCGCATTTCCCTCCTTCCCCAATTCTGGCGGCATTTCTCTTCCTCCGCAACTCTCGCCAAATGTCCCTCACTCCCGAATTCTCGCCGCATTTCTCTCCCACCACAACTCTCGCCAGATTTCCCTCCCTCGCCAACTGTGGCCGCATTTCCGTCCGTCCAAAACTCTCACCGCATTTGCCTATCCTCCCGAACTCCTGCCGATTTTCCTCCCTCCCCAACTCTCGCTACATTTCCCTCTCTCCCCAACTCTCGCTGCATTTCCCTCTCTCCCCAACTCTCGCTGCATTTCCCTCTTTCCCCAACTCTCGAGGCATTTTCCACCCTCCCCAACTCTCTCCACATTTCCCTCCCTCCCCAACTCTCGCCGCATTTCCCTCCCTCCCCAACACTCGCCGCATTTCCCTCCCTCCCCAACAATCATTGCATTTCCCTCCCTCCCCATCTCTCACTGCATTTCCCTCCCTCCCCAACTCTTGCTGCATTTCCCTCCCTCCCCAACTCTCGAGGCATTTTCCACCCTCCCCAACTCTCGGTGCATTTTGCTCCCTCCCCAACTCTCGAGGCATTTTCCTCCCGCGACAACTCTGGCCGCATGTCCATTCCTCCCCAACTCCGGCCGCATTTTCCTCCCTCCCCAAAATTCTCCGCATTTCCCTCCTTCCCCAACTCTGGCCGCATTTCACTTCCTCCGCAAATGTCTCCACATTTCCCTTACTCCCGAAGTCTCGCTGCATTTCCCTCCCTCCCCAACACTCGCCGCATTTCCCTCCCTCCCCCACTCTCGTTGCATTTCCCTCCCTCCCCAACTCTCGTTGCATTTCCCTCCCTCCCCATCTCTCGCTGCATTTCCCTCCCTACCCAACTCTCGCTGCATTTCCCTCCCCAACTATCGAGGCATTTTCCTCCCTCGACAACTCAGGCAGCATGTCCATCCCTCCCCAACTCCCGCCGCATTTTCCTCCCTCCCTACAACTCTCTGCATTTCCCTCCTTCCCCAACTCTGGCCACATTTCTCTTCCTCCGCAGCTGTCTCACATTTCCCTCACTCCCGAAGTCTCACTGCATTTCCCTCCCTCCCCAACACTCGCCGCATTTCCCTCCCTCCCCCACTCTCGTTGCATTTCCCTCCCTCCCCAACTCTCGTTGCATTTCCCTCCCTCCCCATCTCTCGCTGCATTTCCCTCCCTACCCAACTCTCGCTGCATTTCCCTCCCCAACTATCGAGGCATTTTCCTCCCTCGACAACTCAGGCAGCATGTCCATCCCTCCCCAACTCCCGCCGCATTTTCCTCCCTCCCTACAACTCTCTGCATTTCCCTCCTTCCCCAACTCTGGCCACATTTCTCTTCCTCCGCAGCTGTCTCACATTTCCCTCACTCCCGAAGTCTCACTGCATTTCCCTCCCTCCCCAACACTCGCCGCATTTCCCTCCCTCCCCAACTCTCGTTGCATTTCCCTCCCTCCCCAACTCTCGCCGCATGTCCCTCACTCCCGAAGTCTCGCCGCATTTCTCTCCCACCTCAACTCTCGCCGGATTTCACTCCCTCGCCAACTCTGGCTGCATTTCCCTCCCTCCAAAACTCTCGCCACATTTGCCTCTCCTCCCGAACTCCTGCCGCATTTTCCTCCCGCCCCAACTCTCTCCGCATTTCCCTCCCTCCCCAACTCTCACTGCATTTCCCTCCCTCCCCAACTCTCGAGGCATTTTCCACCCTCCCCAACTCTCTCCACATTTCCCTCCCTCCCCAACTCTCGCCGCATTTCCCTCCCTCCCCATTTCTGGCAGCACTTCTCTTCCTCCGCAACTGTCTCCGCATTTCCCTCACTCCCCAAACTCTCGCCGTATTTCCCTCCCTCCCCAACACTCGTCGCATATCCCTCCCTCCCCAACTCTCGCTGCATTTCCCTCCCTCCCCAAATCTTGAGGCATTACCCTCCCTCCCCAACTCTCGAGGCATTTTCCTCCCTCGACAACTCTGGTCGCATGTCCATCCCTCCCCAACTCCCGCCGCATTTTCCTCCCTCCCCAAAACTCTCCGCATTTCCCTCCTTCCCCAACTCTGGCCGCATTTCTCTTCCTCCGCAACTGTCTCCACATTTCCCTCACTCCCGAAGTCTCGCTGCATTTCCCTCCCTCACCAACACTCGCCACATTTCCCTCCCTCCCAACTCTCGTTGTATTTCGCTCCCTCCCCAACTCTCGTTGCACTTCCCTCCCTCCCCATCTCTCGCTGCATTTCCCTCCCTCCCCAAATCTCGAGGCATTACCCTCCCTCCCCAACGCTTGAGGCATTTTCCACCCTCCCCAACTCTCGTTGCACTTCCCTCCCTCCCCAACTCTCGCTGCAATTCCCTCCCTCCCCAAATCTCGAGGCATTACCCTCCCTCCCCAACTCTCGAGGCATTTTCCACCCTCCCCAGCTCTCGAGGCATTTTCCTCCCTCGACAATTCTGGCCGCACGTCCATCCCTCCCAACTCCCGCCACATTTTCCTCCCTCCCCACAACTCTCCGCATTTCCATCCTTCCCCAACTCTGGCGGCATTTCTCTTCCTCCGCAACTGTCTCCACATTTCCCTCACTCCCGAAGTCTTGCTGCATTACCCACCCTCCCCAACACTCGCCGCATTTCCCTCCCTCCCCAACTCTCGTTGCATTTCCCTCCCTCCCCAACTCTCGCCAAATGTCCCTCACTCCCGAATTCTCGCCGCATTTCTCTCCCACCACAACTCTCGCCAGATTTCCCTCCCTCGCCAACTGTGGCCGCATTTCCGTCCGTCCAAAACTCTCACCGCATTTGCCTATCCTCCCGAACTCCTGCCGATTTTCCTCCCTCCCCAACTCTCTCCGCATTTCCCTCTCTCCCCAACTCTCGCTGCAATTCCCTCCCTCCCCAAATCTCGAAGCATTACCCTCCCTCCCCAACTCTCGAGGGATTTTCCACCATCCCCAGCTCTCGAGGCATTTTCCTCCCTCGACAACTCTGGCCGCATGTCCATCCCTCCCCAACTCCCGCCACATTTTCCTCCCTCCCCACAACTCTCCGCATTTCCCTCCTTCCCCAATTCTGGCGGCATTTCTCTTCCTCCGCAACTCTCGCCAAATGTCCCTCACTCCCGAATTCTCGCCGCATTTCTCTCCCACCACAACTCTCGCCAGATTTCCCTCCCTCGCCAACTGTGGCCGCATTTCCGTCCGTCCAAAACTCTCACTGCATTTGCCTATCCTCCCGAACTCCTGCCGATTTTCCTCCCTCCCCAACTCTCGCTACATTTCCCTCTCTCCCCAACTCTCGCTGCATTTCCCTCTCTCCCCAACTCTCGCTGCATTTCCCTCCCTCCCCAACTCTCGAGGCATTTTCCACCCTCCCCAACTCTCTCCACATTTCCCTCCCTCCCCAACTCTCACCGCATTTCAATCCCTCCCCAACTCTGGCTGCATTTCTCTTCCTCCGCAACTGTCTCCGCATTTCCCTCACTCCCAAACTCTCGCCGCATTTCCCTCCCTCCCCAACACTCACCGCATTTGCCTCTCCTCCCGAACTCCTGCCGCATTTTCCTCACTCCCCAACTCTCTCTGCGTTTCCCTCCCTCCACAACTCTCGCTGCATGTCCCTCTCTCCCCAACTCTCGCTGCATTTCCCTCTCTCCCCAACTCTCGCTGCATTTCCCTCTTTCCCCAACTCTCGAGGCATTTTCCACCCTCCCCAACTCTCTCCACATTTCCCTCCCTCCCCAACTCTCGCCGCATTTCCCTCCCTCCCCAACACTCGCCGCATTTCCCTCCCTCCCCAACAATCATTGCATTTCCCTCCCTCCCCATCTCTCACTGCATTTCCCTCCCTCCCCAACTCTTGCTGCATTTCCCTCCCTCCCCAACTCTCGAGGCATTTTCCACCCTCCCCAACTCTCGGTGCATTTTGCTCCCTCCCCAACTCTCGAGGCATTTTCCTCCCGCGACAACTCTGGCCGCATGTCCATCCCTCCCCAACTCCGGCCGCATTTTCCTCCCTCCCCAAAATTCTCCGCATTTCCCTCCTTCCCCAACTCTGGCCGCATTTCACTTCCTCCGCAAATGTCTCCACATTTCCCTTACTCCCGAAGTCTCGCTGCATTTCCCTCCCTCCCCAACACTCGCCGCATTTCCCTCCCTCCCCCACTCTCGTTGCATTTCCCTCCCTCCCCAACTCTCGTTGCATTTCCCTCCCTCCCCATCTCTCGCTGCATTTCCCTCCCTACCCAACTCTCGCTGCATTTCCCTCCCCAACTATCGAGGCATTTTCCTCCCTCGACAACTCAGGCAGCATGTCCATCCCTCCCCAACTCCCGCCGCATTTTCCTCCCTCCCTACAACTCTCTGCATTTCCCTCCTTCCCCAACTCTGGCCACATTTCTCTTCCTCCGCAGCTGTCTCACATTTCCCTCACTCCCGAAGTCTCACTGCATTTCCCTCCCTCCCCAACACTCGCCGCATTTCCCTCCCTCCCCAACTCTCGTTGCATTTCCCTCCCTCCCCAACTCTCGCCGCATGTCCCTCCCTCCCGAAGTCTCGCCGCATTTCTCTCCCACCTCAACTCTCGCCGGATTTCACTCCCTCGCCAACTCTGGCTGCATTTCCCTCCCTCCAAAACTCTCGCCACATTTGCCTCTCCTCCCGAACTCCTGCCGCATTTTCCTCCCTCCCCAACTCTCTCCGCATTTCCCTCCCTCCCCAACTCTCACTGCATTTCCCTCCCTCCCCAACTCTCGAGGCATTTTCCACCCTCCCCAACTCTCTCCACATTTCCCTCCCTCCCCAACTCTCGCCGCATTTCCCTTCCTCCCCATTTCTGGCAGCACTTCTCTTCCTCCGCAACTGTCTCCGCATTTCCCTCACTCCCCAAACTCTCGCCGTATTTCCCTCCCTCCCCAACACTCGTCGCATATCCCTCCCTCCCCAACTCTCGCTGCATTTCCCTCCCTCCCCAAATCTTGAGGCATTACCCTCCCTCCCCAACTCTCGAGGCATTTTCCTCCCTCGACAACTCTGGTCGCATGTCCATCCCTCCCCAACTCCCGCCGCATTTTCCTCCCTCCCCAAAACTCTCCGCATTTCCCTCCTTCCCCAACTCTGGCCGCATTTCTCTTCCTCCGCAACTGTCTCCACATTTCCCTCACTCCCGAAGTCTCGCTGCATTTCCCTCCCTCACCAACACTCGCCACATTTCCCTCCCTCCCAACTCTCGTTGTATTTCGCTCCCTCCCCAACTCTCGTTGCACTTCCCTCCCTCCCCATCTCTCGCTGCATTTCCCTCCCTCCCCAAATCTCGAGGCATTACCCTCCCTCCCCAACGCTTGAGGCATTTTCCACCCTCCCCAACTCTCGGTGCATTTCGCTCCCTCCCCAACTTTCGAGGCATTTTCCTCCCTCGAAAACTCTGGTCGCATGTCCATCCTTCCTCAACTCCTGCCACCTTTTCCTCCCTCCCCAAACTCTCCGCATTTCCCTCCTTCCCCAACTCTGGCCGCATTTCTCTTCCTCCGCAACTGTCTCCACATTTCCCTCACTCCCGAAGTCTCGCTGCATTTCCCTCCCTCCCCTACACTCACCGCATTTCCCTCCCTCCCCAACTCTCGTTGCATTTCCCTCCCTCCCCAACTCTCGTTGCATTTCCCTCCCTCCCCGTCTCTCGCTGCATTTCCCTCCCTCCCCAACTCTCGCTGCAATTCCCTCCCTCCCCAAATCTCGAGGCATTACCCTCCCTCCCCAACTCTCGAGGCATTTTCCACCCTCCCCAGCTCTCGAGGCATTTTCCTCCCTCGACAACTCTGGCCGCACGTCCATCCCTCCCAACTCCCGCCACATTTTCCTCCCTCCCCACAACTCTCCGCATTTCCCTCCTTCCCCAACTCTGGCGGCATTTCTCTTCCTCCGCAACTGTCTCCACATTTCCCTCACTCCCGAAGTCTTGCTGCATTACCCACCCTCCCCACCACTCGCCGCATTTCCCTCCCTCCCCAACTCTCGTTGCATTTCCCTCCCTCCCCAACTCTCGCCAAATGTCCCTCACTCCCGAATTCTCGCCGCATTTCTCTCCCACCACAACTCTCGCCAGATTTCCCTCCCTCGCCAACTGTGGCCGCATTTCCGTCCGTCCAAAACTCTCACCGCATTTGCCTATCCTCCCGAACTCCTGCCGATTTTCCTCCCTCCCCAACTCTCTCCGCATTTCCCTCTCTCCCCAACTCTCGCTACATTTCCCTCTCTCCCCAACTCTCGCTGCATTTCCCTCTCTCCCCAACTCTCGCTGCATTTCCCTCCCTCCCCAACTCTCGAGGCATTTTCCACCCTCCCCAACTCTCTCCACATTTCCCTCCCTCCCCAACTCTCACCGCATTTCAATCCCTCCCCAACTCTGGCTGCATTTCTCTTCCTCCGCAACTGTCTCCGCATTTCCCTCACTCCCAAACTCTCGCCGCATTTCCCTCCCTCCCCAACACTCACCGCATTTGCCTCTCCTCCCGAACTCCTGCCGCATTTTCCTCACTCCCCAACCTTCTCTGCGTTTCCCTCCCTCCACAACTCTCGCTGCATTTCCCTCTCTCCCCAACTCTCGCTGCATTTCCCTCTCTCCCCAACTCTCGCTGCATTTCCCTCTTTCCCCAACTCTCGAGGCATTTTCCACCCTCCCCAACTCTCTCCACATTTCCCTCCCTCCCCAACTCTCGCCGCATTTCCCTCCCTCCCCAACACTCGCCGCATTTCCCTCCCTCCCCAACTCTCATTGCATTTCCCTCCCTCCCCATCTCTCACTGCATTTCCCTCCCTCCCCAACTCTCGCTGCATTTCCCTCCCTCCCCAACTCTCGGTGCATTTCGCTCCCTCCCCAACTCTCGAGGCATTTTCCTCCCGCGACAACTCTGGCCGCATGTCCATCCCTCCCCAACTCCGGCCGCATTTTCCTCCCTCCCCAAAATTCTCCGCATTTCCCTCCTTCCCCAACTCTGGCCGCATTTCACTTCCTCCGCAAATGTCTCCACATTTCCCTTACTCCCGAAGTCTCGCTGCATTTCCCTCCCTCCCCAACACTCGCCGCATTTCCCTCCCTCCCCCACTCTCGTTGCATTTCCCTCCCTCCCCAACTCTCGTTGCATTTCCCTCCCTCCCCATCTCTCGCTGCATTTCCCTCCCTACCCAACTCTCGCTGCATTTCCCTCCCCAACTATCGAGGCATTTTCCTCCCTCGACAACTCAGGCAGCATGTCCATCCCTCCCCAACTCCCGCCGCATTTTCCTCCCTCCCTACAACTCTCTGCATTTCCCTCCTTCCCCAACTCTGGCCACATTTCTCTTCCTCCGCAGCTGTCTCACATTTCCCTCACTCCCGAAGTCTCACTGCATTTCCCTCCCTCCCCAACACTCGCCGCATTTCCCTCCCTCCCCAACTCTCGTTGCATTTCCCTCCCTCCCCAACTCTCGCCGCATGTCCCTCACTCCCGAAGTCTCGCCGCATTTCTCTCCCACCTCAACTCTCGCCGGATTTCACTCCCTCGCCAACTCTGGCTGCATATCCCTCCCTCCAAAACTCTCGCCACATTTGCCTCTCCTCCCGAACTCCTGCCGCATTTTCCTCCCTCCCCAACTCTCTCCGCATTTCCCTCCCTCCCCAACTCTCACTGCATTTCCCTCCCTCCCCAACTCTCGAGGCATTTTCCACCCTCCCCAACTCTCTCCACATTTCCCTCCCTCCCCAACTCTCGCCGCATTTCCCTCCCTCCCCATTTCTGGCAGCATTTCTCTTCCTCCGCAACTGTCTCCGCATTTCCCTCACTCCCCAACTCTCGCCGTATTTCCCTCCCTCCCCAACACTCGTCGCATATCCCTCCCTCCCCAACTCTCGCTGCATTTCCCTCCCTCCCCAAATCTTGAGGCATTACCCTCCCTCCCCAACTCTCGAGGCATTTTCCTCCCTCGACAACTCTGGTCGCATGTCCATCCCTCCCCAACTCCCGCCGCATTTTCCTCCCTCGACAACTCTGGCCGCATGTCCATCCCTCCCTAACTCCCGCCGCATTTTCCTCCCTCCCCACAATTCTCCG
The DNA here is from genome assembly GCF_017639515.1 of Carcharodon carcharias. Taxonomy (NCBI): domain Eukaryota; kingdom Metazoa; phylum Chordata; class Chondrichthyes; order Lamniformes; family Lamnidae; genus Carcharodon; species Carcharodon carcharias. The sequence goes on from NC_054483.1 coordinate 101,290,961, forward strand.
CATTTCTCTCCTTCCCCAACTCTGGCCGCATTTCTCTTCCTCCGCAACTCTCTCCACATTTCCCTCACTCCCGAAGTCTCGCTGCATTTCCCTCCCTCACCAACACTCGCCGCATTTCCCTCCCTTCCCAACTCTCATTGCAATTCCGTCCCTCCCCAACTCTCGCCGCATGTCCCTCACTGCCAAAGTCTCTCCGCATTTCTCTCCCACCACAACTCTCACCGGATTGCCCTCCCTCACCAACTGTGGCCGCATTTCCCTCCCTCCAAAACTCTCGCCGCATTTGCCTCTCCTCCCGAACTTCTGCCACATTTTCCTCCCTCCCCAACTCTCTCCGCGTTTCCGTCCCTCCCCAATTCTCACTGCATTTCCCTCTCTCCCCAACTCTCGCTGCATTTCCCTCTCTCCCCAACTCTCGCTGCATTTCCCTCTCTCCCCAACTCTCGCTGCATTTCCCTCCCTCCCCAACTCTCGAGGCATTTTCCACCCTCCCCAACTCTCTCCACGTTTCCCTCCCTCCCCAACTCTCGCCGCATTTCCCTCCCTCCCCAACTCTGGCTGCATTTCTCTTCCTCTGCAACTGTCTCCGCATTTCCCTCACTCCCCAACTCTCGCCACATTTCCCTCCCTCCCCAACACTCGCCGCATTTCCCTCCCTCCCCAACTCTCTTTGCATTTCCCTCCCTCACGATCTCTCGCTGCATTTCCCTCCCTCCCAACTCTCGCTGCATTTCCCTCCCTCCCCAAATCTCGAGGCATTACCCCCCCTCCCCAACTCTCGCTGCATTTCCCTCCCACCCCGACTCTTGAGGCATTATTCCTCGCTCCCCAACTCTCGCCGCATGTCCCTCCCTCCCGAAGTCTCGCCGCATTTCCCTCCCTCCACAACTCTCACCGAATTTCCCTCTCTCCCCATCTCTCACCGCATTTCCCTGCCTCCACAACTTTCGCCGCATTTCCATCTCCTCCAGAACTCTCGCCGCATTTCACTTCCTCCACAACTTTCGCCGCATTTCCATCCCTCCCCAACTCTGGCCGCATTTCCCGCCCTACCGATCTCTCACCGCATTTCCCTCTCCTCACCAACTCTCGCCCCAATTCACTCCCTCTCCAACTCTCGTTGGATTTCCCACCCTCCCCATCCCTTGCGGCATTTTGCCCCTCTCCTGAACTCTCGCCGCATTTCCATCCCTCCACAGCTCTGGCCGCATTTCCATCCCATCCCAACTTACGCCGCATTACCCTCCCTCAGCAACTCTCACCCCATTTCCCTCCCTCCCCAACTCTCGAGGCATTTTCCACCCTCCCCAACTCTCGGTGCATTTCGCTCCCTCCCCAACTCTCGAGGCATTTTCCTCCCTCGACAACTCTGGCCGCATGTCCATCCCTCCCCAACTCCGGCCGCATTTTCCTCCCTCCCCAAAATTCTCCGCATTTCCCTCCTTCCCCAACTCTGGCCGCATTTCACTTCCTCCGCAACTGTCTCCACATTTCCCTCACTCCCGAAGTCTCACTGCATTTCCCTCCCTCCCCAACACTCGCCGCATTTCCCTCCCTCCCCAACTCTCGTTGCATTTCCCTCCCTCCCCAACTCTCGCCGCTTGTCCCTCACTCCCGAAGTCTCGCCGCATTTCTCTCCCACCACAACTCTCGCCGGATTTCACTCCCTCGCCAACTCTGGCTGCATTTCCCTCCCTCCAAAATTCTCGCTGCATTTGCCTCTCCTCCCGAACTCCTGCCGCATTTTCCTCCCTCCCCAACTCTCTCCGCATTTCCCTCCCTCCCCAACTCTCACTGCATTTCCCTCCCGCCCCAACTCTCGAGGCATTTTCCACCCTCCCCAACTCTCTCCACATTTCCCTCCCTCCCCAACTCTCACCGCATTTCCCTCCCTCCCCATTTCTGGCTGCATTTCTCTTCCTCCGCAACTGTCTCCGCATTTCCCTCACTCCCCAACTCTCGCCGTATTTCCCTCCCTCCCCAACACTCGTCGCATTTCCCTCCCTCCCAACTCTCGCTGCATTTCCCTCCCTCCCCAAATCATGAGGCATTACCCTCCCTCCCCAACTCTCGAGGCATTTTCCACCCTCCCCAAAACTCGGTGCATTTCGCTCCCTCCCCAACTCTCGAGGCATTTTCCTCCCTCGACAACTCTGGTCGCATGTCCATCCCTCCCCAACTCCCGCCGCATTTCCTTCCGTCCCCAACACTCGCCGCATTTCCCTCCCTCCCCAACTCTCACTGCATTTCCCTCCCTCCCCAACTCTCGTTGCATTTCCCTCCCTCCCCAAATCTCGAGGCATTACCCTCCCTCCCCAACTCTCGCTGCATTTCCCTCCCACCCCAAACCTTGAGGCATTATTCCTCGCTCCCCAACTCTCGCCGCATGTCCCTCCCTCCCGAAGTCTCACCGCATTTCCCTCCCTCCACAACTCTCAACGCATTTCCCTCCCTCCCATCTCTCAAAGCATTTCCCTGCCTCCACAACTTTCGCCGCATTTCCATCTCCTCCAGAACTCTCGCCGCATTTCACTTCCTCCGCAACTGTCGCCGCATTTCCATCCCTCCCCAACTCTGGCTGTATTTCTCTTCCTCCGCAATTCTCGACGCATTTTCCTCACTACCGATCTCTCACCGCATTTCCCTTTCCTCACCAACTCTCGCCCCAATTCACTCCCTCTCCAACTCTCGTTGGATTTCCATCCCTCCCAAACTCCCGCCGCATTTTTCTCCCTCCCCAAAACTCTCCGCATTTTCCTCCTTCACCAACACTGGCCACATTTCTCTTCCTCCGCAACTGTCTCCACATTTCCCTCACTCCCGAATTCTCGCTGCACTTCCCTCTCTCCCCATCACCTGCCATATTTCCCTCCCTCCCCAACACTCGCCGCATTTCCCTCCAACACCAAATCTCGTTGCATTTCCCTCCCTCCCCAATTCTCGCCGCATTTCCCTCCCTCCCCAACTCTGGCCGCATTTCTCTTCCTCCGCAACTGTCTCCACATTTCCCTCACTCCCGAAGTCTCGCTGCATTTCTCTCCCTCCCCAACACTCGACTCATTTCCCTCCCTCCCCAAGGATCGCCGCATTACCCTCCCTCCCCAAGACTCACCATATTTCCCTCTCTCCTCAACTCTTGAGGCATTTTCCACCCTCGACAACTCTGGCCGCATGTCCATTCCTCCCCAACTCTCGCCGCAATTTCCTCCCTCCCCAAAACTCTCCGCATTTCCCTCCTTCCCCAACTCTGGCCGCATTTCTCTTCCTCCGCAATTGTCTCCACATTTCCCTCACTCCCGAATTCTCGCTGCACTTCCCTCCCTCCCCATCACTTGCCGTATTTCCCTCCCTCCCCAACACTCTCCGCATTTCCCTCCAACCCCAACTCTCGTTGCATTTCCCTCCCTCCCCAACTCTGGCTGCATTTCTCTTCCTCCGCAACTGTCTCTGCATTTCCCTCCCTCCCCAACTCTCGCTGCATTTCCCTCCCACCCCAAACCTTGAGGCATTATTCCTCGCTCCCCAACTCTCGCCGCATGTCCCTCCCTCCCGAAGTCTCACCGCATTTCCCTCCCTCCACAACTCTCAACGCATTTCCCTCCCTCCCATCTCTCAAAGCATTTCCCTGCCTCCACAACTTTCGCCGCATTTCCATCTCCTCCAGAACTCTCGCCGCATTTCACTTCCTCCGCAACTGTCGCCGCATTTCCATCCCTCCCCAACTCTGGCTGTATTTCTCTTCCTCCGCAATTCTCGACGCATTTTCCTCACTACCGATCTCTCACCGCATTTCCCTTTCCTCACCAACTCTCGCCCCAATTCACTCCCTCTCCAACGCTCGTTGGATTTCCATCCCTCCCCAACTCCTGCCGCATTTTTCTCCCTCCCCAAAACTCTCCGCATTTTCCTCCTTCACCAACACTGGCCGCATTTCTCTTCCTCCGCAACTGTCTCCACATTTCCCTCACTCCCGAATTCTCGCTGCACTTCCCTCCCTCCCCATCACTTGCCGTATTTCCCTCCCTCCCCAACTCTCGTTGCATTTCCCTCCCTCCCCAACTCTCGCCGTATGTCCCTCACTCCCGAAGTCTCGCCGCATTTCTCTCCCACCACAACTCTCGCCGGATTTCCCTCCCTCACCAACTCTGGCCGCCTTTCCCTCCCCCCAAATCTCTCCCCGCATTTGCCTCTCCTCCCAAACTCCTGCCGCATTTTCCTCTCTCCCTAACTCTCTCCGTATTTCCCTCCCTCCCCAACTCTCACTGCATTTCCCTCTCTCCCCAACTCTCGCTGCATTTCCCTCTCTCCCCAACTCTCGCTGCATTTCTCTCCCTCCCCAACTCTCGAGGCATTTTCCACCCTCCCCAACTCTCTCCACATTTCCCTCCCTCCCCAACTCTCGCCGCAATTCCCTCACTCCCCAACTCTCGCCGCATTTCCCTCCCTCCCCAACTCTCGCTGCATTTCCCTCCCTCCCCAAATCTCGAGGCATTACCCTCCCTCCCCAACTCTCGCTGCATTTCCCTCCCACCCCAAATCTTGACGCATTATTCCTCACTCCCCAACTCTCGCCGCATGTCCCTCCCTCCCGAAGTCTCGCCGCATTTCCCTCCCTTCACAACTCTCACCGCATTTCTCTCCCTCCCCATCTCTAGCCCCATTTCCCTGCCTCCACAACTTTCGCCACATTTCCATCCCCTCCAGAACTCTCGCCGCATTTCACTTCCTCCGCAACTGTCACTGCATTTCCAACCCTCCCCAACTCTGGCCGCATTTCTCTTCCTCTGCAATTCTTGCCGCATTTCCCTCCCTACCGATCTCTCACCGCATTTCCCTCTCCTCAACAACTCTCGCCCCAATTCACTCCCTCTCCAACTCTCGTTGGATTTCCCACCCTCCCCAACTCTTGCGGCATTTTGCCCCTCTCCTGAACTCTCGCCGCATTTCCATCCCTCCACAGCTCTGGCCGCATTTCCATCCCTTCCAAACTTGTGCCGCATTACCTTCCCTCAGCAACTCTCACCCCATTTCCATCCCTCCCCAACTCTCGAGGCATTTTCCACCCTCCCCAACTCTCGGTGCATTTCGCTCCCTCCCCAACTATCGAGGCATTTTCCTCCCTCGATAACTCTGGACGCATGTCCATCCCTCCCCAACTCCCGCCGCATTTTCCTCCCTCCCCAAAACTCTCCACATTTCCCTCCTTCCCCAACTCTGGCCGCATTTCTCTTCCTCCGCAACTTTCTCCACATTTCCCTCACTCCCAAAGTCTCGCTGCATTTCCCTCCCTCCCTAACACTCGCCGCATTTCCCTCCCTCCCCAACTCTCACCGGATTTCCCTCCCTCGCCAACTCTGGCCGCATTTCCCTCCCCCCAAAACTCTCGCCGCATTTGCCTCTCCTCCCAAACTCCTGCCGCATTTTCTTCTCTCCCCAACTCTCTCCGCATTTGCCTCCCTCCCCAACTCTCGCTGCATTTCCCTCTCTCCCCAACTCTCGCTGCATTTCCCTCTCTCCCCAACTCTCGCTGCATTTCCCTCCCTCCCCAACTCTCGAGGCATTTTCCACCCTCCCCAACTCTCTCCACATTTCCCTCCCTCCCCAACTCTCGCCGCAATTCCCACCCTCCCCAACTCTCGCTGCATTTCCCTCCCACCCCAAACCTTGAGGCATTATTCCTCGCTCCCCAACTCTCGCCGCATGTCCCTCCCTCCCGAAGTCTCACCGCATTTCCCTCCCTCCACAACTCTCAACGCATTTCCCTCCCTCCCATCTCTCAAAGCATTTCCCTGCCTCCACAACTTTCGCCGCATTTCCATCTCCTCCAGAACTCTCGCCGCATTTCACTTCCTCCGCAACTGTCGCCGCATTTCCATCCCTCCCCAACTCTGGCTGTATTTCTCTTCCTCCGCAATTCTCGACGCATTTTCCTCACTACCGATCTCTCACCGCATTTCCCTTTCCTCACCAACTCTCGCCCCAATTCACTCCCTCTCCAACTCTCGTTGGATTTCCATCCCTCCCAAACTCCCGCCGCATTTTTCTCCCTCCCCAAAACTCTCCGCATTTTCCTCCTTCACCAACACTGGCCACATTTCTCTTCCTCCGCAACTGTCTCCACATTTCCCTCACTCCCGAATTCTCGCTGCACTTCCCTCTCTCCCCATCACCTGCCGTATTTCCCTCCCTCCCCAACACTCGCCGCATTTCCCTCCAACACCAAATCTCGTTGCATTTCCCTCCCTCCCCAATTCTCGCCGCATTTCCCTCCCTCCCCAACTCTGGCCGCATTTCTCTTCCTCCGCAACTGTCTCCACATTTCCCTCACTCCCGAAGTCTCGCTGCATTTCTCTCCCTCCCCAACACTCGACTCATTTCCCTCCCTCCCCAAGGATCGCCGCATTACCCTCCCTCCCCAAGACTCACCATATTTCCCTCTCTCCTCAACTCTTGAGGCATTTTCCACCCTCGACAACTCTGGCCGCATGTCCATTCCTCCCCAACTCTCGCCGCAATTTCCTCCCTCCCCAAAACTCTCCGCATTTCCCTCCTTCCCCAACTCTGGCCGCATTTCTCTTCCTCCGCAATTGTCTCCACATTTCCCTCACTCCCGAATTCTCGCTGCACTTCCCTCCCTCCCCATCACTTGCCGTATTTCCCTCCCTCCCCAACACTCTCCGCATTTCCCTCCAACCCCAACTCTCGTTGCATTTCCCTCCCTCCCCAACTCTGGCTGCATTTCTCTTCCTCCGCAACTGTCTCTGCATTTCCCTCCCTCCCCAACTCTCGCTGCATTTCCCTCCCACCCCAAACCTTGAGGCATTATTCCTCGCTCCCCAACTCTCGCCGCATGTCCCTCCCTCCCGAAGTCTCACCGCATTTCCCTCCCTCCACAACTCTCAACGCATTTCCCTCCCTCCCATCTCTCAAAGCATTTCCCTGCCTCCACAACTTTCGCCGCATTTCCATCTCCTCCAGAACTCTCGCCGCATTTCACTTCCTCCGCAACTGTCGCCGCATTTCCATCCCTCCCCAACTCTGGCTGTATTTCTCTTCCTCCGCAATTCTCGACGCATTTTCCTCACTACCGATCTCTCACCGCATTTCCCTTTCCTCACCAACTCTCGCCCCAATTCACTCCCTCTCCAACGCTCGTTGGATTTCCATCCCTCCCCAACTCCTGCCGCATTTTTCTCCCTCCCCAAAACTCTCCGCATTTTCCTCCTTCACCAACACTGGCCGCATTTCTCTTCCTCCGCAACTGTCTCCACATTTCCCTCACTCCCGAATTCTCGCTGCACTTCCCTCCCTCCCCATCACTTGCCGTATTTCCCTCCCTCCCCAACTCTCGTTGCATTTCCCTCCCTCCCCAACTCTCGCCGTATGTCCCTCACTCCCGAAGTCTCGCCGCATTTCTCTCCCACCACAACTCTCGCCGGATTTCCCTCCCTCACCAACTCTGGCCGCCTTTCCCTCCCCCCAAATCTCTCCCCGCATTTGCCTCTCCTCCCAAACTCCTGCCGCATTTTCCTCTCTCCCTAACTCTCTCCGTATTTCCCTCCCTCCCCAACTCTCACTGCATTTCCCTCTCTCCCCAACTCTCGCTGCATTTCCCTCTCTCCCCAACTCTCGCTGCATTTCTCTCCCTCCCCAACTCTCGAGGCATTTTCCACCCTCCCCAACTCTCTCCACATTTCCCTCCCTCCCCAACTCTCGCCGCAATTCCCTCACTCCCCAACTCTCGCCGCATTTCCCTCCCTCCCCAACTCTCGCTGCATTTCCCTCCCTCCCCAAATCTCGAGGCATTACCCTCCCTCCCCAACTCTCGCTGCATTTCCCTCCCACCCCAAATCTTGACGCATTATTCCTCACTCCCCAACTCTCGCCGCATGTCCCTCCCTCCCGAAGTCTCGCCGCATTTCCCTCCCTTCACAACTCTCACCGCATTTCTCTCCCTCCCCATCTCTAGCCCCATTTCCCTGCCTCCACAACTTTCGCCACATTTCCATCCCCTCCAGAACTCTCGCCGCATTTCACTTCCTCCGCAACTGTCACTGCATTTCCAACCCTCCCCAACTCTGGCCGCATTTCTCTTCCTCTGCAATTCTTGCCGCATTTCCCTCCCTACCGATCTCTCACCGCATTTCCCTCTCCTCAACAACTCTCGCCCCAATTCACTCCCTCTCCAACTCTCGTTGGATTTCCCACCCTCCCCAACTCTTGCGGCATTTTGCCCCTCTCCTGAACTCTCGCCGCATTTCCATCCCTCCACAGCTCTGGCCGCATTTCCATCCCTTCCAAACTTGTGCCGCATTACCTTCCCTCAGCAACTCTCACCCCATTTCCATCCCTCCCCAACTCTCGAGGCATTTTCCACCCTCCCCAACTCTCGGTGCATTTCGCTCCCTCCCCAACTATCGAGGCATTTTCCTCCCTCGATAACTCTGGACGCATGTCCATCCCTCCCCAACTCCCGCCGCATTTTCCTCCCTCCCCAAAACTCTCCACATTTCCCTCCTTCCCCAACTCTGGCCGCATTTCTCTTCCTCCGCAACTTTCTCCACATTTCCCTCACTCCCAAAGTCTCGCTGCATTTCCCTCCCTCCCTAACACTCGCCGCATTTCCCTCCCTCCCCAACTCTCACCGGATTTCCCTCCCTCGCCAACTCTGGCCGCATTTCCCTCCCCCCAAAACTCTCGCCGCATTTGCCTCTCCTCCCAAACTCCTGCCGCATTTTCTTCTCTCCCCAACTCTCTCCGCATTTGCCTCCCTCCCCAACTCTCGCTGCATTTCCCTCTCTCCCCAACTCTCGCTGCATTTCCCTCTCTCCCCAACTCTCGCTGCATTTCCCTCCCTCCCCAACTCTCGAGGCATTTTCCACCCTCCCCAACTCTCTCCACATTTCCCTCCCTCCCCAACTCTCGCCGCAATTCCCACCCTCCCCAACTCTCGCTGCATTTCCCTCCCACCCCAAACCTTGAGGCATTATTCCTCGCTCCCCAACTCTCGCCGCATGTCCCTCCCTCCCGAAGTCTCACCGCATTTCCCTCCCTCCACAACTCTCAACGCATTTCCCTCCCTCCCATCTCTCAAAGCATTTCCCTGCCTCCACAACTTTCGCCGCATTTCCATCTCCTCCAGAACTCTCGCCGCATTTCACTTCCTCCGCAACTGTCGCCGCATTTCCATCCCTCCCCAACTCTGGCTGTATTTCTCTTCCTCCGCAATTCTCGACGCATTTTCCTCACTACCGATCTCTCACCGCATTTCCCTTTCCTCACCAACTCTCGCCCCAATTCACTCCCTCTCCAACTCTCGTTGGATTTCCATCCCTCCCAAACTCCCGCCGCATTTTTCTCCCTCCCCAAAACTCTCCGCATTTTCCTCCTTCACCAACACTGGCCACATTTCTCTTCCTCCGCAACTGTCTCCACATTTCCCTCACTCCCGAATTCTCGCTGCACTTCCCTCTCTCCCCATCACCTGCCGTATTTCCCTCCCTCCCCAACACTCGCCGCATTTCCCTCCAACACCAAATCTCGTTGCATTTCCCTCCCTCCCCAATTCTCGCCGCATTTCCCTCCCTCCCCAACTCTGGCCGCATTTCTCTTCCTCCGCAACTGTCTCCACATTTCCCTCACTCCCGAAGTCTCGCTGCATTTCTCTCCCTCCCCAACACTCGACTCATTTCCCTCCCTCCCCAAGGATCGCCGCATTACCCTCCCTCCCCAAGACTCACCATATTTCCCTCTCTCCTCAACTCTTGAGGCATTTTCCACCCTCGACAACTCTGGCCGCATGTCCATTCCTCCCCAACTCTCGCCGCAATTTCCTCCCTCCCCAAAACTCTCCGCATTTCCCTCCTTCCCCAACTCTGGCCGCATTTCTCTTCCTCCGCAATTGTCTCCACATTTCCCTCACTCCCGAATTCTCGCTGCACTTCCCTCCCTCCCCATCACTTGCCGTATTTCCCTCCCTCCCCAACACTCTCCGCATTTCCCTCCAACCCCAACTCTCGTTGCATTTCCCTCCCTCCCCAACTCTGGCTGCATTTCTCTTCCTCCGCAACTGTCTCTGCATTTCCCTCCCTCCCCAACTCTCGCTGCATTTCCCTCCCACCCCAAACCTTGAGGCATTATTCCTCGCTCCCCAACTCTCGCCGCATGTCCCTCCCTCCCGAAGTCTCACCGCATTTCCCTCCCTCCACAACTCTCAACGCATTTCCCTCCCTCCCATCTCTCAAAGCATTTCCCTGCCTCCACAACTTTCGCCGCATTTCCATCTCCTCCAGAACTCTCGCCGCATTTCACTTCCTCCGCAACTGTCGCCGCATTTCCATCCCTCCCCAACTCTGGCTGTATTTCTCTTCCTCCGCAATTCTCGACGCATTTTCCTCACTACCGATCTCTCACCGCATTTCCCTTTCCTCACCAACTCTCGCCCCAATTCACTCCCTCTCCAACGCTCGTTGGATTTCCATCCCTCCCCAACTCCTGCCGCATTTTTCTCCCTCCCCAAAACTCTCCGCATTTTCCTCCTTCACCAACACTGGCCGCATTTCTCTTCCTCCGCAACTGTCTCCACATTTCCCTCACTCCCGAATTCTCGCTGCACTTCCCTCCCTCCCCATCACTTGCCGTATTTCCCTCCCTCCCCAACTCTCGTTGCATTTCCCTCCCTCCCCAACTCTCGCCGTATGTCCCTCACTCCCGAAGTCTCGCCGCATTTCTCTCCCACCACAACTCTCGCCGGATTTCCCTCCCTCACCAACTCTGGCCGCCTTTCCCTCCCCCCAAATCTCTCCCCGCATTTGCCTCTCCTCCCAAACTCCTGCCGCATTTTCCTCTCTCCCTAACTCTCTCCGTATTTCCCTCCCTCCCCAACTCTCACTGCATTTCCCTCTCTCCCCAACTCTCGCTGCATTTCCCTCTCTCCCCAACTCTCGCTGCATTTCTCTCCCTCCCCAACTCTCGAGGCATTTTCCACCCTCCCCAACTCTCTCCACATTTCCCTCCCTCCCCAACTCTCGCCGCAATTCCCTCACTCCCCAACTCTCGCCGCATTTCCCTCCCTCCCCAACTCTCGCTGCATTTCCCTCCCTCCCCAAATCTCGAGGCATTACCCTCCCTCCCCAACTCTCGCTGCATTTCCCTCCCACCCCAAATCTTGACGCATTATTCCTCACTCCCCAACTCTCGCCGCATGTCCCTCCCTCCCGAAGTCTCGCCGCATTTCCCTCCCTTCACAACTCTCACCGCATTTCTCTCCCTCCCCATCTCTAGCCCCATTTCCCTGCCTCCACAACTTTCGCCACATTTCCATCCCCTCCAGAACTCTCGCCGCATTTCACTTCCTCCGCAACTGTCACTGCATTTCCAACCCTCCCCAACTCTGGCCGCATTTCTCTTCCTCTGCAATTCTTGCCGCATTTCCCTCCCTACCGATCTCTCACCGCATTTCCCTCTCCTCAACAACTCTCGCCCCAATTCACTCCCTCTCCAACTCTCGTTGGATTTCCCACCCTCCCCAACTCTTGCGGCATTTTGCCCCTCTCCTGAACTCTCGCCGCATTTCCATCCCTCCACAGCTCTGGCCGCATTTCCATCCCTTCCAAACTTGTGCCGCATTACCTTCCCTCAGCAACTCTCACCCCATTTCCATCCCTCCCCAACTCTCGAGGCATTTTCCACCCTCCCCAACTCTCGGTGCATTTCGCTCCCTCCCCAACTATCGAGGCATTTTCCTCCCTCGATAACTCTGGACGCATGTCCATCCCTCCCCAACTCCCGCCGCATTTTCCTCCCTCCCCAAAACTCTCCACATTTCCCTCCTTCCCCAACTCTGGCCGCATTTCTCTTCCTCCGCAACTTTCTCCACATTTCCCTCACTCCCAAAGTCTCGCTGCATTTCCCTCCCTCCCAAACACTCGCCGCATTTCCCTCCCTCCCCAACTCTCACCGGATTTCCCTCCCTCGCCAACTCTGGCCGCATTTCCCTCCCCCCAAAACTCTCGCCGCATTTGCCTCTCCTCCCAAACTCCTGCCGCATTTTCTTCTCTCCCCAACTCTCTCCGCATTTGCCTCCCTCCCCAACTCTCGCTGCATTTCCCTCTCTCCCCAACTCTCGCTGCATTTCCCTCTCTCCCCAACTCTCGCTGCATTTCCCTCCCTCCCCAACTCTCGAGGCATTTTCCACCCTCCCCAACTCTCTCCACATTTCCCTCCCTCCCCAACTCTCGCCGCAATTCCCACCCTCCCCAACTCTGGCTGCATTTCTCTTCCTCCGCAACTGTCTCCGCATTTCCCTCAATCCCCAACTCTCGCTGCATTTCCCTCCCTCCCCAACTCTCTTTGCATTTCCCTCCCTCCCCAAATCTCGAGGCATTACCCTCCCTCCCCAACTCTCACTGCATTTCCCTCCCACCCCAACTCTTGAGGCATTATTCCTCGCTCCCCAACTCTAGCCGCATGTCCCTCCCTCCCGAAGTCTCGCCGCATTTCCCTCCCTCCACAACTCTCACGACATTTCTCTCCCTCCCCATCTCTCGCCGCATTTCCCTGCCTCCACAACTTTCACCGCATTTCCATCTCCTCCAGAACTCTCGCCGCATTTCACTTCCTCCGCAACTGTCACCGAATTTCCAACCCTCCCCAACTCTGGCCGCATTTCTCTTCCTGTGCAATTCTCCTCGCATATCCCTCCCTACCGGTCTCTCACCGCATTTCCCTCTCCTCAACAACTCTCGCCCCAATTCACACCCTCTCCAACTCTCGTTGGATTTCCATCCCTCCCCAACTCTTGCGGCATTTTGCTCCTCTCCTGAACTCTCGCCGCATTTCCATCCCTCCTCAGCTCTGGCCGCAACTTGCACCGCATTACCCTCCCTCACTTCCCAACTTGCACCGCATTACCCTCCCTCACCAAGTCTCACCCCATTTCCCTCCCTCCACAACTCTCGCCTTATTTCCCTCCCTCCCCAACTCTCGCTGCATTGCCCTCCCTCCCCAACTCTCTCCGCATTTCCCTCCCTCCCCAACTCTGGCCGCAATTCTCTTCCTCCGCAACTGTCACCGCATTTCCCACCCTCCCCAAGTCTCGCCGCATTTCACAACCTCCCCAAATATCGAAGCATTTCCCTCCCTCCCCAACTATCATTGCATTTCCCTCCCTCCCCAACTCTCGCTGCATTTCACAACCTCCCCAAATATCGAAGCATTTCCCTCCCTCCCCAACTCTCGCTGCATTTCCCTCCCACCCCAACTCTCGAGGTATTATTCCTCGCTCCCCAACTCTCACTGCATGTCCCTCCCTCCCGATGTATCGCCGCCTTTCCATCCCTCCACAACTCTCGAGGCATTTCCCTCCCTACCCAACTCTCACCGCATGTCCATCCCTCCCGAAGTCTCTTCCGCATTTTCCTCCCTCCCCATCTCTCACCGCATTTCCCTCCCTCACCATCTCTCGCCACATTTCCCTGCCTCCACACCTCTCGCCGAATTTCCTTCTCCTCCAGAACTCTCGCCGCATTTCACTTCATCCGCAACTGTCGCCGCATTTCCCACCCTGCCCAAATCAGGCCGCATTTCCCTCTCCTCCTGTACTCCCACCTCATTTTCCTCCGTCCCCAACTATCTCCGCATTTCCCTCCCTCCCCAACTCTCGCCGTATTTCCCTCCCTCCCCAACTCTCGCCGCATTTCCCTCCTTCCACAACTCGCGCCGCATTTCCCTCCCTCCACAACTCTCGACACATTTCCCTCTCCTCCTGAACTCTCACCGCATTTTCCTCCCTCCCAAAGTCTCGCCGCATTTCCCTCCCTCCCCAACACTCGCCGCATTTCCCTCCCTCCCCAACTCTCGCTGCATTTCCCTCACTCCCCAACTTTTGCTGCATTTCCCTCTCTCCCCAACTCTCGCTGCATTTCCCTCCCTCCCCAACTCTCGAGGCATTTTCCGCCCTCCTCAACTCTCAGTGCATTTCGCTCCCTCCCCAACACTCGAGGCATTTTCCTGCCTCGACAACTCTGGCTGCATTTCCCTCCCTCCCCAACTCTCGCTGTATTTCCCTCCCACCCCAACTCTTGAGGCATTATTCCTCGCACCCCAACTCTCGCCGCATGTCACTCCCTCCCCATCTCTTGCCACATTTCCCTGCCTCCACAACTTTCGCCGCATTTCCATCTCCTCCAGAACTCTCGCCGCATTTCCATCCCTCCACAGCTCTGGCCGCATTTCCATCCCTTCCCAAGGTGCGCCGCATTACCCTCCCTCAGCAACTCTCACCCCATTTCCCTCCCTCCCCAACTCTCGAGGCATTTTCCACCCTCCCCAACTCTCGGTGCATTTCGCTCCCTCCCCAACTCCCACTGCATTTTCCTCCCTCCCTGAAACTCTCCGCATTTCCCTCCTTCCCCAACTCTGGCCGCATTTCTCTTCCTCCACAACTGTCTTCACATTTCCCTCACTCCCGAAGTCTCGCTGCATTTCCCACCCTCCCCAACACTCGCTGCATTTCCCTCCCTCCCCAACTCTCGTTGCATTTCCCTCCCTTCCCAACTCTCGCCGCATGTACCTCACTCCCGAAGTATCGCCGCATTTCTCTCCCACCACAACTCTCGCTGGATTTCCCACCATCGCCAACTCTGGCCGCATTTCCCTCCCTCCAAAACTCTCACCGCATTTGCCTCTCCTCCCGAACTCCTGCCGCATTTTCCTACCTCCCCAACTCTCTCCGCATTTCCCTCCCTCCCCAACTCTCGCTGCATTTCCCTCTCTCCCAAACTCTCGCTGTATTTCCCTCTCTCCCCAACTCTCGCTGCATTTCCCTCCCTCCCCAACTCTCGAGGCATTTCCACCCTCCCCAACTCTCTCCACGTTTCCCTCCCTCCCCAACTCTCGCTGCATTTCCCTCCCTCCCCAACTCTGGCTGCATTTCTCTTCCTCCGCAACTGTCTCCGCATTTCCCTCCCTCCCCATCTCTCGCTGCATTTCCCTCCCTCCACAACTCTCACTGCATTTCCCTCCCTCCCCAAATCTCGAGGCATTACCCTCCCTCCCCAACTCTCGCTGCATTTCCCTCCCACCCCAACTCTTGAGGCATTATTCCTCCCTCCACAACTCTCACCGCATTTCCCTCCCTCCCCATCTCTCGCCGCATTTCCCTGCCTCCACAACTTTTGCCGCATTTCCATCTCCTCCAGAACTCTCGCCGCATTTCACCTCCTCCACAACTGTCACCGCATTTCCATCCCTCCCCAACTCTGGCCGCATTTCTCTTCCTCTCCAATTCTCGCCGCATTTCCTTCCCTACCATTCTCTCACCGCATTTACCGCTCCTCACCAACTTTCGCCCCAATTCACTCCCTCTCCAACTCTCGTTGGATTTCCCTCCCTCCCCAATGCTTGCGGCATTTTGCTCCTCTCCTGAACTCTCGCCGCATTTCCATCCCTCCACAGCTTTGGCCGCATTTCCATCCCTTCCCAACTCTCGCTGCATTTCCCTCCCTCCCCAAATCTTGAGGCATTACCCTCCCTCCCCAACTCTCGCTGCATTTCTCTCCCTTCCCAACTCTGGCCGCATGCCTGTTCCTCCGCAACTGTCGCCTCATATCCCTCCCTCCCCAAGTCTCGCCACATTTCCCTCCCTCCCTAACTCTCGCTGCATTTCCCTCCCCAAATCTCAAGGCATTTTCCTCCCTCCCCAACTCTCGCTGCATGTCCTTCCCTCCCTAAGTCTCGCCGCATTTCCCTCCCTACACAACTATGGCCACATTTCCGTCCCTCCCCAACTCTGGCCGCATTTCCCTCCCTCCATAAATCTGGCCGCATTTCCCTCTCCTCCAGAACTCTTGCCGCATTTCACTTCCTCCGCAACTGTCGTTGCATTTCCCTCTCTCCCCAACTCTCGCTGCATTTCCCTCCTTCCCCAACTCTCGAGGCATTTTCCACCCTCCCCAACTCTCAGTGCATTTCGCTCCCTCCCTAACTCTCGAGGCATTTTCCTCCCTCGACAACTCTGGCTGCATTTCCCTCCCTCCCCAACTCTCACTGTATTTTCCTCCCACCCCAACTCTTGAGGCATTATTCCTCGCTCCCCAAATCTCGCCGCATGTCCCTCCCTCCCCATCTCTCGCCGCATTTCCATCTCCTCCAGAACTCTCGCCGCATTTCACTTCCTCTGCAACTGTCGCTGCATTTCCCTCTCTCCCCAACTCTCGCTGCATTTCCCTCCCACCCAACTATCATTGCATTTCCCTCCCTCCCCATCTCTCGCTGCATTTCCCTCCCTCCGCAAATCTCGAGGCATTTCCCTCCCTCCCCAACACTCGCTGCATTTCCCTCTCTCCCCAACTCTCTCCACATTTACCTCCCTCCCCAACTCTCGCTGCGTTTCCCACCCTCCCCAACTCTGGCAGCATTTCTCTTCCTCCGCAACTGTCTCCGCATTTCCCTCACTCCCCAACTCTCGCCGCATTTCCCTCCCTCCCCAACACTCGCCACAATTCCCTCCCTCCCCATCTCTCGCTGCATTTCCCTCCCTCCCCAACTCTCGCTGCATTTCCCTCCCTCCCCAAATCTTGAGGCATTACCCTCCCTCCCCAACTCTCGCTGCATTTCTCTCCCTCCCCAACTCTGGCCGCATGCCTGTTCCTCTGCAACTGTCGCCGCATATCCCTCCCTCCCCAAGTCTCGCCACATTTCCCTCCCTCCCCATCACTCGCCACATTTCCCTCCCTCCCCAACTCTCGCTGCATTTCCCTCCCCAAATCTCAAGGCATTTTCCTCCCTCCCCAACTCTCGCTGCATGTCCTTCCCTCCCTAAGTCTCGCCGCATTTCCCTCCCTACACAACTATGGCCACATTTCTGTCCCTCCCCAACTCTGGCCGCATTTCCCTCCCTCCTTAAGTCTGGCCGCATTTCCCTCTCCTCCAGAACTCTCGCCGCATTTCACTTCCTCCGCAACTGTCGCTGCATTTCCCTCTCTCCCCAACTCTCGCTGCATTTCCCTCCCTCCCCAACTCTCGAGACATTTTCCACCCTCCCCAACTCTCAGTGCATTTCGCTCCCTCCCTAACTCTCGAGGCATTTTCCTCCCTCGACAACTCTGGCTGCATTTCCCTCCCTCCCCATCTCTCACTGTATTTTCCTCCCACCCCAACTCTTGAGGCATTATTCCTTGCTCCCCAACTCTTGCCGCATGTCCCTCCCTCCCCATCTTTCACCGCATTTCCCTGCCTCCACAACTTTCGCCACATTTCCATATCCTCCAGAACTCTCGCCGCATTTCACTTCCTCCGCAACTGTCGCTGCATTTCCCTCTCTCCCCAACTCTCGCTGCATTTCCCTCCCTCCCCAACTATCATTGCATTTCCCCCCCTCCCCAACTCTCGCTGCATTTCCCTCCCTCCGCAAATCTCGAGGCATTTCCCTCCCTCCCCAACACTCGCTGCATTTCCCTCCCTCCCCAACTCTTGCTGCATTTCCCTCTCTCCCCAACTCTCTCCACATTTCCCTCCCTCCCCAACTCTCGCTGCATTTCCCTCCCTCCCCAACTCTGGCTGCATTTCTCTTCCTCCGCAACTGTCTCCACATTTCCCTCCCTCCCCAACACTCGCCGCAATTCCCTCCTTCCCCATCTCTCGCTGCATTCCCCTCCCTCCCCAACTCTCGCTGCATTTCCCTCCCTCCCCAAATCTTGAGGCATTACCCTTGCTCCGCAACTCTCGCTGTATTTCTCTCCCTCCCCAACTCTGGCCGCATGTCTGTTCCTCCACAATTGTCGCCGCATATCCCTCCCTCCCCAAGTCTCACCACATTTCCCTCCCTCCCCAGCACTCACCACATTTCACGCCCTCCACAACTCTTGCTGCATTTCCCTCCCTCCCGAACTCTCACTGCATTTCCCTCCCCAAATCTCAAGGCATTTTCCTCCCTCCCCAACACTCGCTGCATGTCCTTCCCTCCCTAAGTCTCGCCGCATTTCCCTCCCTACACAACTATGGCCACATTTCCGTCCCTCCCCAACTCTGGCTGCATTTCCCTCCCTCCATAAATCTGGCCGCATTTCCGTCTCCTCCAGAACTCTCGCCGCATTTCACTTCCTCCACAACTGTCGATGCATTTCCCTCTCCACCCAATTCTCGTTGCATTTCCCTCCCTCCCCAACCCTCAAGGCATTTTCCACCCTCCCCAACTCTCACTGCATTTCCCTCCCTCCCCAACTCTCACCGCATTTACCTCCATCCCAAACCCTCACCGCTTTTCCCTCCATCCCCAACTCTTGCCGCATTTCCGTTCCTCCTCAATTCTTGCCACATTTCCCTACCTCCCCAACTCTCTCCACATTTCCCTCCCTCCCCAACTCTCGCCGCATTTCCCTCCCTACCGAACTCTTGCTGCATTTCCCTCTCCTCACCAACTCTCGCCCCAATTCACTCCCTCTCCAACTCTCGCTGGATTTCCCTCCCTCCTGAACTCTCGCCGCATTTCCCTCCCTCCACAACTCTGGCCGCATTTCACTCTCTTTCGAACTCTGGCCGCATTTCCATCCCTTCCCAAGTCTCTCCAAATTTCCCTCCATCCCCAACTCTCGCCCCATTTTCCTCCCTCCCGAACTCTCACCGCAATTCCCTACCTCCCCAACTTGTGACGCATTTCCCTCCATCCTGAACTCTCACCGCATTTCCCTCCTTCCCCAACACTCACCGCATTTACCTCCCTCCCAAACTCTCGAGGCATTTCCCTCCCTCCCAAACTCTCGCCGCATATCCATCCCTACGGAAGTCTCGCCGCATTTCCCTCCCTCCACAACTCTTCCTGCATTTCCCTCCCACCCCAACACTCACCGAATTTCCCTCCCTCCACAACTCTTGCCGCATTTCCCTCCTTTCACAACTCTCGCTGCTTTTCCCTCCCTCCCCAACTCGCGAGGCAATTCCCTCACACCCCAACTCTCACTGCATTTCCATCTCTCCCCAACTCTCGCTGCATTTCCCTCCCTCACCAAGTCTCGAGGCATTTCCCACCCTCCCCAACTCTCACTGCATTTCCCTCCCTCCCCAACTCTCACTGCATATCCCTCCCTCCCCAACTCTCGCCGCATGTCCCTCAGTCCCGAAGTCTCGCAGCAGTTCCCTCCCACCCCAACTCGCGACGGATTTCCCTCCCTCGCCAACTCTGGCCGCATTTCCCTCCCTCCCCAACTTGCACCACATTTCTCTCCTTCCCGAACTCTCACCACATTTACCTCCCTCCCCAACTCTCGCTGCATTTCCCACCCTCCACAACTTTCGCTGCATTTCCCTCACTCCCCAAATCGCGCTGCATTTCCCTCCCTCCCCAAATCTTGAGGCATTTCCCACCCACCCCAACTCTCGCCGCATGTCCATCCCTCCAGAAGTCTCACGGCATTTCACTCCCCCCGAACTCTCGCTGCATTTCCCTCCCTCCGCAACTTTCGCTGCATTTCCCTCCCTCCCCAACTCTCGCCGTATTTCCCTCCCTCCCCATGTCTCGGCGCAGTTCTCTCC
This sequence comes from Carcharodon carcharias, assembly GCF_017639515.1. Lineage (NCBI taxonomy): Eukaryota > Metazoa > Chordata > Chondrichthyes > Lamniformes > Lamnidae > Carcharodon > Carcharodon carcharias. The sequence continues at coordinate 101,310,491 of NC_054483.1, forward strand.
CTCCTGAACCTTCACCGCTTTTCCCTCCATTGACAACTATCGCTGCGTTTCCCTCCCACCCGAACAGTCACCGCATTTCCCTCGCTACACAACACTCGCTGCATTTCCCTCCCTCCCCAACTCTCGCCGCATTTCCCTCCCTCCCCAACTCTCGCTGCATTTCCCTCCTTCCAGAAATTTGGCCGCATTTTCCTCTCCTCCCGAACTCTCGCCGCATTTCCCTCCCTCCACAAAACGCGCCGCATTTCCCACTCCTACCGAACTCTCGCCGCATTTCCTTCCCTCCCCCACTCTCGCCGCATTTCTCTCCCTTCCCAACTCTGGCTGCATTTCTCTTCCTCTGCAATTGTCGCCGCATATCCCTCTCTCCCCAAGTCTCGCCGCATTTCCCTCCCTCCCCAAAACTCGTTGCATTTCATTCCCTCCCCAACTCTCGCTGCATTTTCCTCCCTCCCCAACTCTCGAGGCATTTCCCTCCCTCCCCAACTCTCACTGCATTTTCCTCCCTACACAACTATCACGGCATTTACGTCCCTCCCCAACTCTCGCTGCATTTCCCTCCCTCCAGAAATCTGGCCGCATTTCCCTCTACTGCCGAACTCTTGCCGCAATTTCCTCCCTCCCCATCTCTGGCCGCATTTCTCTTCCTCTGCAACTAGCTCCGCATTTCACTCACTCCCCAAGACTCACCGCATTTCTCTCCCTCCCCAACTCTCGCTGCATTTCCCACCCTTACCAAATCTCGAGGTATTACCCTCCCACCCCAACTCTCGCTGCATTTCCGTCCCACCCCAACTCTCGAGGCATTGTTCCTCGCTCCCCAACTCTTGCCGAATGTCCCTCCCTCCTGAAGTCTCGCCGCATTTCCCTCCCTCCACAAACCTCGAGGCATTTCCCTCCCTCCCCAACTCTTGCTGCATGTCCATCCCACCCGATGTCTCGCCGCATTTCCCTCTCACCACATCTCTCAACGCATTTCCCTCTTTCCCCATCTCTCTCCGCATTTCCTTGCCTCCACAACTTTCGCCGCATTTCCCTCCTTCCCAACACTCGCCGCATTTCCCTCCCTCCCCAACTCTCGCTGCATTTCCCTCCCTCCCCAACTCTCGCTGCATTTCCCTCCATCCCCAAATCTCGAGGCATTACCCTCCCACCCCAACTCTCGCTGCATTTCCGTCCCACCCCAACTCTCGAGGCATTATTCCTCGCTCCCCAACTCTTGCTGAATGTCCCTCCCTCCTGAAGTCTCGCCGCATTTCCCTCCCTCCACAAACCTCGAGGCATTTCCCTCCCTCCCCAACTCTTGCGCATGTCCATCCCACCCGAGGTCTCGCCGCATTTCCCTCCCACCACATCTCTCAACGCATTTCCCTCCCTCCCCATCTCTCTCCGCATTTCCTTGCCTCCACAACTTTCGCCGCATTTCCCTCCTTCCCAACACTCGCCGCATTTCCCTCCCTCCCCAACTCTCACTGCATTTCCCTCCCTCCCCAACTCTCGCTGCATTTCCCTCCCTACACAACTATTGCAGGATTTCCCTCCCTCCCCAACGCTCGCCGCATTTCCCTCCATCCAGAAATCTGGCCACATTTCCCTCTCCTCCCGAACTCTTGCCGCATTTCGCTCCCTCCCCAACTCTCGCCGCATTTCCCTCCCTCCCCAACTCTTGCTGCAATTTCCTCCCTCACCAACTCTCGATGCATTTCCCTCCCTCCCCAACTCTCACTGCATTTCCCTCACTCCCCAACTGTTGAGGCATTTCCCTCCCTCCCCAACTCTCGCTGCATTTTCCTGCCTACACAAATATCGCTGGATTTCCCTCCCTCCCCAACTCTCGCTGCATTTCCCTCCCTCCACAAAACTCGCCGCATTTCCCTCTCCTACCGAACTCTCGCCGCATTTCCCTCCCTCCCCAACTCTCGCCGCATTTCTCTCCCTTCCCAACTCTGGCTGCATTTCTCTTCCTCTGCAATTGTCGCCGCATATCCCTCTCTCCCCAAGTCTCGCCGCATTTCCCTCCCTCCCCAACACTCGCCGCATTTCCCTCCCTCCCCAACTCTCGCTGCATTTTCCTCCCTCCTCAACTCTCGAAGCACTTCTCTCCCTCCCCAACTCTTGCTGCATTTCCCTCCCTCCCCAACTCTTGAGGCATTTCCCTCCCTCCCCAACTCTCACTGCATTTTGCTCCCTACACAACTATCATGGCATTTACGTCCCTCCCCAACTCTCGCTGCATTTCCCTCCCTCCAGAAATCTGGCCTCATTTCCCTCTACTGCCGAACTCTTGCCGCAATTTCCTCCCTCCCCATCTCTGGCCGCAGTTCTCTTCCTCCGCAACTGTCTCCGCATTTCCCTCACTCCCCAAGACTCACCGCATTTCTCTCCCTCCCCAACTCTCGCTGCATTTCCCTCCCTCCCCAAATCTCGAGACATTACCCTTCCACCCCAACTCTCGTTGCATTTCCGTCCCACCCCAACCCTCGAGGCATTATTCCTCGCTCCCTAACTCTTGCCGAATGTCCCTCCATCCTGAAGTCCCGCCGCATTTCCCTCCCTCCACAAACCTCGAGACATTTCCCTCCCTCCCCAACTCTCGCCGCAAGTCCATACCACCCGATGTCTCGCCGCATTTCCCTCCCACCACATCTCTCAACGCAATTCCCTCCCTCCCCATCTCTCTCTGCATTTCCTTGCCTCCACAACTTTCGCCGCATTTCCCTCCTTCCCAACACTCGCCACATTTCCCTCCCTCCCCAACTCTCATTGCATTTCCCTCCCTCCCAACTCTCGCTGCATTTCCCTCCCTCCCCAAATCTCGAGGCATTACCCTCCCACCCCAACTCTCGCTGCATTTCCGTCCCACCCCAACTCTCGAGGCATTATTCCTCGCTCCCCAACTCTTGCTGAATGTCCCTCCCTCCTGAAGTCTGCACCATTTCCCTCCCTCCACAAACCTCGAGGCATTTCCCTCCCTCCCCAACTCTTGCCGCATGTCCATCCAAGCCGATGTCTCGCCGCATTTCCCTCCCACCACATCTCTCAACGCATTTCCCTCCATCCCCATCTCTCTCCGCATTTCCTTGCCTCCACAACTGTCGCTGCATTTCCCTCTCTCCCCAACTCTCGCTGCATTTCCCTCCCTCCCCAACTATCATTGCATTTCCCTCCCTCCCCATCTCTCGCTGCATTTCCCTCCCTCCGCAAATCTCGAGGCATTTCCCTCCCTCCCCAACACTCGCTGCATTTCCCTCTCTCCCCAACTCTCTCCACATTTACCTCCCTCCCCAACTCTCGCTGCGTTTCCCACCCTCCCCAACTCTGGCAGCATTTCTCTTCCTCCGCAACTGTCTCCGCATTTCCCTCACTCCCCAACTCTCGCCGCATTTCCCTCCCTCCCCAACACTCGCCACAATTCCCTCCCTCCCCATCTCTCGCTGCATTTCCCTCCCTCCCCAACTCTCGCTGCATTTCCCTCCCTCCCCAAATCTTGAGGCATTACCCTCCCTCCCCAACTCTCGCTGCATTTCTCTCCCTCCCCAACTCTGGCCGCATGCCTGTTCCTCTGCAACTGTCGCCGCATATCCCTCCCTCCCCAAGTCTCGCCACATTTCCCTCCCTCCCCATCACTCGCCACATTTCCCTCCCTCCCCAACTCTCGCTGCATTTCCCTCCCCAAATCTCAAGGCATTTTCCTCCCTCCCCAACTCTCGCTGCATGTCCTTCCCTCCCTAAGTCTCGCCGCATTTCCCTCCCTACACAACTATGGCCACATTTCTGTCCCTCCCCAACTCTGGCCGCATTTCCCTCCCTCCTTAAGTCTGGCCGCATTTCCCTCTCCTCCAGAACTCTCGCCGCATTTCACTTCCTCCGCAACTGTCGCTGCATTTCCCTCTCTCCCCAACTCTCGCTGCATTTCCCTCCCTCCCCAACTCTCGAGACATTTTCCACCCTCCCCAACTCTCAGTGCATTTCGCTCCCTCCCTAACTCTCGAGGCATTTTCCTCCCTCGACAACTCTGGCTGCATTTCCCTCCCTCCCCATCTCTCACTGTATTTTCCTCCCACCCCAACTCTTGAGGCATTATTCCTTGCTCCCCAACTCTTGCCGCATGTCCCTCCCTCCCCATCTTTCACCGCATTTCCCTGCCTCCACAACTTTCGCCACATTTCCATATCCTCCAGAACTCTCGCCGCATTTCACTTCCTCCGCAACTGTCGCTGCATTTCCCTCTCTCCCCAACTCTCGCTGCATTTCCCTCCCTCCCCAACTATCATTGCATTTCCCCCCCTCCCCAACTCTCGCTGCATTTCCCTCCCTCCGCAAATCTCGAGGCATTTCCCTCCCTCCCCAACACTCGCTGCATTTCCCTCCCTCCCCAACTCTTGCTGCATTTCCCTCTCTCCCCAACTCTCTCCACATTTCCCTCCCTCCCCAACTCTCGCTGCATTTCCCTCCCTCCCCAACTCTGGCTGCATTTCTCTTCCTCCGCAACTGTCTCCACATTTCCCTCCCTCCCCAACACTCGCCGCAATTCCCTCCTTCCCCATCTCTCGCTGCATTCCCCTCCCTCCCCAACTCTCGCTGCATTTCCCTCCCTCCCCAAATCTTGAGGCATTACCCTTGCTCCGCAACTCTCGCTGTATTTCTCTCCCTCCCCAACTCTGGCCGCATGTCTGTTCCTCCACAATTGTCGCCGCATATCCCTCCCTCCCCAAGTCTCACCACATTTCCCTCCCTCCCCAGCACTCACCACATTTCACGCCCTCCACAACTCTTGCTGCATTTCCCTCCCTCCCGAACTCTCACTGCATTTCCCTCCCCAAATCTCAAGGCATTTTCCTCCCTCCCCAACACTCGCTGCATGTCCTTCCCTCCCTAAGTCTCGCCGCATTTCCCTCCCTACACAACTATGGCCACATTTCCGTCCCTCCCCAACTCTGGCTGCATTTCCCTCCCTCCATAAATCTGGCCGCATTTCCGTCTCCTCCAGAACTCTCGCCGCATTTCACTTCCTCCACAACTGTCGATGCATTTCCCTCTCCACCCAATTCTCGTTGCATTTCCCTCCCTCCCCAACCCTCAAGGCATTTTCCACCCTCCCCAACTCTCACTGCATTTCCCTCCCTCCCCAACTCTCACCGCATTTACCTCCATCCCAAACCCTCACCGCTTTTCCCTCCATCCCCAACTCTTGCCGCATTTCCGTTCCTCCTCAATTCTTGCCACATTTCCCTACCTCCCCAACTCTCTCCACATTTCCCTCCCTCCCCAACTCTCGCCGCATTTCCCTCCCTACCGAACTCTTGCTGCATTTCCCTCTCCTCACCAACTCTCGCCCCAATTCACTCCCTCTCCAACTCTCGCTGGATTTCCCTCCCTCCTGAACTCTCGCCGCATTTCCCTCCCTCCACAACTCTGGCCGCATTTCACTCTCTTTCGAACTCTGGCCGCATTTCCATCCCTTCCCAAGTCTCTCCAAATTTCCCTCCATCCCCAACTCTCGCCCCATTTTCCTCCCTCCCGAACTCTCACCGCAATTCCCTACCTCCCCAACTTGTGACGCATTTCCCTCCATCCTGAACTCTCACCGCATTTCCCTCCTTCCCCAACACTCACCGCATTTACCTCCCTCCCAAACTCTCGAGGCATTTCCCTCCCTCCCAAACTCTCGCCGCATATCCATCCCTACGGAAGTCTCGCCGCATTTCCCTCCCTCCACAACTCTTCCTGCATTTCCCTCCCACCCCAACACTCACCGAATTTCCCTCCCTCCACAACTCTTGCCGCATTTCCCTCCTTTCACAACTCTCGCTGCTTTTCCCTCCCTCCCCAACTCGCGAGGCAATTCCCTCACACCCCAACTCTCACTGCATTTCCATCTCTCCCCAACTCTCGCTGCATTTCCCTCCCTCACCAAGTCTCGAGGCATTTCCCACCCTCCCCAACTCTCACTGCATTTCCCTCCCTCCCCAACTCTCACTGCATATCCCTCCCTCCCCAACTCTCGCCGCATGTCCCTCAGTCCCGAAGTCTCGCAGCAGTTCCCTCCCACCCCAACTCGCGACGGATTTCCCTCCCTCGCCAACTCTGGCCGCATTTCCCTCCCTCCCCAACTTGCACCACATTTCTCTCCTTCCCGAACTCTCACCACATTTACCTCCCTCCCCAACTCTCGCTGCATTTCCCACCCTCCACAACTTTCGCTGCATTTCCCTCACTCCCCAAATCGCGCTGCATTTCCCTCCCTCCCCAAATCTTGAGGCATTTCCCACCCACCCCAACTCTCGCCGCATGTCCATCCCTCCAGAAGTCTCACGGCATTTCACTCCCCCCGAACTCTCGCTGCATTTCCCTCCCTCCGCAACTTTCGCTGCATTTCCCTCCCTCCCCAACTCTCGCCGTATTTCCCTCCCTCCCCATGTCTCGGCGCAGTTCTCTCCCTCCTGAACCTTCACCGCTTTTCCCTCCATTGACAACTATCGCTGCGTTTCCCTCCCACCCGAACAGTCACCGCATTTCCCTCGCTACACAACACTCGCTGCATTTCCCTCCCTCCCCAACTCTCGCCGCATTTCCCTCCCTCCCCAACTCTCGCTGCATTTCCCTCCTTCCAGAAATTTGGCCGCATTTTCCTCTCCTCCCGAACTCTCGCCGCATTTCCCTCCCTCCACAAAACGCGCCGCATTTCCCACTCCTACCGAACTCTCGCCGCATTTCCTTCCCTCCCCCACTCTCGCCGCATTTCTCTCCCTTCCCAACTCTGGCTGCATTTCTCTTCCTCTGCAATTGTCGCCGCATATCCCTCTCTCCCCAAGTCTCGCCGCATTTCCCTCCCTCCCCAAAACTCGTTGCATTTCATTCCCTCCCCAACTCTCGCTGCATTTTCCTCCCTCCCCAACTCTCGAGGCATTTCCCTCCCTCCCCAACTCTCACTGCATTTTCCTCCCTACACAACTATCACGGCATTTACGTCCCTCCCCAACTCTCGCTGCATTTCCCTCCCTCCAGAAATCTGGCCGCATTTCCCTCTACTGCCGAACTCTTGCCGCAATTTCCTCCCTCCCCATCTCTGGCCGCATTTCTCTTCCTCTGCAACTAGCTCCGCATTTCACTCACTCCCCAAGACTCACCGCATTTCTCTCCCTCCCCAACTCTCGCTGCATTTCCCACCCTTACCAAATCTCGAGGTATTACCCTCCCACCCCAACTCTCGCTGCATTTCCGTCCCACCCCAACTCTCGAGGCATTGTTCCTCGCTCCCCAACTCTTGCCGAATGTCCCTCCCTCCTGAAGTCTCGCCGCATTTCCCTCCCTCCACAAACCTCGAGGCATTTCCCTCCCTCCCCAACTCTTGCTGCATGTCCATCCCACCCGATGTCTCGCCGCATTTCCCTCTCACCACATCTCTCAACGCATTTCCCTCTTTCCCCATCTCTCTCCGCATTTCCTTGCCTCCACAACTTTCGCCGCATTTCCCTCCTTCCCAACACTCGCCGCATTTCCCTCCCTCCCCAACTCTCGCTGCATTTCCCTCCCTCCCCAACTCTCGCTGCATTTCCCTCCATCCCCAAATCTCGAGGCATTACCCTCCCACCCCAACTCTCGCTGCATTTCCGTCCCACCCCAACTCTCGAGGCATTATTCCTCGCTCCCCAACTCTTGCTGAATGTCCCTCCCTCCTGAAGTCTCGCCGCATTTCCCTCCCTCCACAAACCTCGAGGCATTTCCCTCCCTCCCCAACTCTTGCGCATGTCCATCCCACCCGAGGTCTCGCCGCATTTCCCTCCCACCACATCTCTCAACGCATTTCCCTCCCTCCCCATCTCTCTCCGCATTTCCTTGCCTCCACAACTTTCGCCGCATTTCCCTCCTTCCCAACACTCGCCGCATTTCCCTCCCTCCCCAACTCTCACTGCATTTCCCTCCCTCCCCAACTCTCGCTGCATTTCCCTCCCTACACAACTATTGCAGGATTTCCCTCCCTCCCCAACGCTCGCCGCATTTCCCTCCATCCAGAAATCTGGCCACATTTCCCTCTCCTCCCGAACTCTTGCCGCATTTCGCTCCCTCCCCAACTCTCGCCGCATTTCCCTCCCTCCCCAACTCTTGCTGCAATTTCCTCCCTCACCAACTCTCGATGCATTTCCCTCCCTCCCCAACTCTCACTGCATTTCCCTCACTCCCCAACTGTTGAGGCATTTCCCTCCCTCCCCAACTCTCGCTGCATTTTCCTGCCTACACAAATATCGCTGGATTTCCCTCCCTCCCCAACTCTCGCTGCATTTCCCTCCCTCCACAAAACTCGCCGCATTTCCCTCTCCTACCGAACTCTCGCCGCATTTCCCTCCCTCCCCAACTCTCGCCGCATTTCTCTCCCTTCCCAACTCTGGCTGCATTTCTCTTCCTCTGCAATTGTCGCCGCATATCCCTCTCTCCCCAAGTCTCGCCGCATTTCCCTCCCTCCCCAACACTCGCCGCATTTCCCTCCCTCCCCAACTCTCGCTGCATTTTCCTCCCTCCTCAACTCTCGAAGCACTTCTCTCCCTCCCCAACTCTTGCTGCATTTCCCTCCCTCCCCAACTCTTGAGGCATTTCCCTCCCTCCCCAACTCTCACTGCATTTTGCTCCCTACACAACTATCATGGCATTTACGTCCCTCCCCAACTCTCGCTGCATTTCCCTCCCTCCAGAAATCTGGCCTCATTTCCCTCTACTGCCGAACTCTTGCCGCAATTTCCTCCCTCCCCATCTCTGGCCGCAGTTCTCTTCCTCCGCAACTGTCTCCGCATTTCCCTCACTCCCCAAGACTCACCGCATTTCTCTCCCTCCCCAACTCTCGCTGCATTTCCCTCCCTCCCCAAATCTCGAGACATTACCCTTCCACCCCAACTCTCGTTGCATTTCCGTCCCACCCCAACCCTCGAGGCATTATTCCTCGCTCCCTAACTCTTGCCGAATGTCCCTCCATCCTGAAGTCCCGCCGCATTTCCCTCCCTCCACAAACCTCGAGACATTTCCCTCCCTCCCCAACTCTCGCCGCAAGTCCATACCACCCGATGTCTCGCCGCATTTCCCTCCCACCACATCTCTCAACGCAATTCCCTCCCTCCCCATCTCTCTCTGCATTTCCTTGCCTCCACAACTTTCGCCGCATTTCCCTCCTTCCCAACACTCGCCACATTTCCCTCCCTCCCCAACTCTCATTGCATTTCCCTCCCTCCCAACTCTCGCTGCATTTCCCTCCCTCCCCAAATCTCGAGGCATTACCCTCCCACCCCAACTCTCGCTGCATTTCCGTCCCACCCCAACTCTCGAGGCATTATTCCTCGCTCCCCAACTCTTGCTGAATGTCCCTCCCTCCTGAAGTCTGCACCATTTCCCTCCCTCCACAAACCTCGAGGCATTTCCCTCCCTCCCCAACTCTTGCCGCATGTCCATCCAAGCCGATGTCTCGCCGCATTTCCCTCCCACCACATCTCTCAACGCATTTCCCTCCATCCCCATCTCTCTCCGCATTTCCTTGCCTCCACAACTTTCGCCGCATTTCCCTCCTTCCCAACACTTGCTGCATTTCCCTCGCTCCCCAATTCTCGCTGCATTTACCTCCCTCCCCAACTCTCGCTGCATTTCCCTCCCTACACAACTATTGCAGGATTTCCCTCCCTCCCCAACGCTCGCCGCATTTCCCTCCCTCCCCAACTCTCGCTGCATTTCCCGCTCTACACAACTATTGCAGGATTTCCCTCCCTCCTCAACGCTCGCCGCATTTCCCTCCATCCAGAAATCTGGCCACATTTCCCTCTCCTCCCTTAACTCTTGCCACATTTCGCTCCCTCCCCAACTCTCGCCGCATTTCCCTCCCTCCCCAACTCTCGCTGCAATTTCCTCCCTCACCACCTCTCGAGGCATTTCCCTCCCTCCCCAACTCCCGCTGCATTTCCCTCACTCCCCAACTGTTGAAGCATTTCCCTCCCTCCCCAACTCTCGCTGCATTTTCCTCCGTACACAAATATCGCCGGATTTCCCTCCCTCCCCAACTCTCGCCACATTTCCCTCCCTCCACAAAATTCGCCGCATTTCCCTCTCCTACCGAACTCTCGCCGCATTTCCCTCCCTCCTTAACTCTCGCCGCATTTCTCTCCCTTCCCAACTCTGGCTGCATTTCTCTTCCTCTGCAATTGTCGCCACATATCCCTCTCTCCCCAAGTATCGCCTCATTTCCCTCCCTCCCCAACACTCGCCGCATTTCCCTCCCTCCCCAACTCTCACTGCATTTCCCTCCCTCCCCAACTCTCGAGGCATTTCCCTCCCTCACCAACTCTCACTGCATTTTCGTCCCTACACGACTATCACGGCATTTCCGTCCCTCCCCAACTCTCGCCGCATTTCCCTCACTCCCCAACTGTTGAGGCATTTCCCTCCCTCCCCAACTCTCGCTGCATTTTCCTCCCTACACAAATATCGCCGGATTTCCCTCCCTCCCCAACTCTCGCTGCATTTCCCTCCCTCCACAAAACTCGCCGCATTTCCCTCTCCTACCGAACTCTCGCCGCATTTCCCTCCCTCCCCAACTCTCGCCGCATTTCTCTCCCTTCCCAACTCTGGCTGCATTTCTCTTCCTCTGCAATTGTCGCCGCATATCCCTCTCTCCCCAAGTCTCGCCACATTTCCCTCCCTCCCCAACACTCGCCGCATTTCCCTCCCTCCCCAACTCTCGCTGCATTTTCCTCCCTCCTCAACTCTCGAAGCACTTCTCTCCCTCCCCAACTCTTGCTGCATTTCCCTCCCTCCCCAACTCTTGAGGCATTTCCCTCCCTCCCCAACTCTCACTGCATTTTGCTCCCTACACAACTATCATGGCATTTACGTCCCTCCCCAACTCTCGCTGCATTTCCCTCCCTCCAGAAATCTGGCCTCATTTCCCTCTACTGCCGATCTCTTGCCGCAATTTCCTCCCTCCCCATCTCTGGCCGCAGTTCTCTTTCTCCGCGACTGTCTCCGCATTTCCCTCACTCCCCAAGACTCACCGCATTTCTCTCCCTCCCCAACTCTCGCTGCATTTCCCTCCCTCCCCAAATCTCGAGGCATTACCCTTCCACCCCAACTCTCGCTGCATTTCCGTCCCACCCCAACCCTCGAGGCATTATTCCTCGCTCCCTAACTCTTGCCGAATGTCCCTCCATCCTGAAGTCCCGCCGCATTTCCCTCCCTCCACAAACCTCGAGACATTTCCCTCCCTCCCCAACTCTCGCCGCAAGTCCATACCACCCGATGTCTCGCCGCATTTCCCTCCCACCACATCTCTCAACGCAATTCCCTCCCTCCCCATCTCTCTCTGCATTTCCTTGCCTCCACAACTTTCGCCACATTTCCCTCCTTCCCAACACTCGCCACATTTCCCTCCCTCCCCAACTCTCGTTGCATTTCCCTCCCTCCCCAACTCTCGCTGCATTTCCCTCCCTCCCCAAATCTCGAGGCATTACCCTCCCACCCCAACTCTCGCTGCATTTCCGTCCCACCCCAACTCTCGAGGCATTATTCCTCGCTCCCCAACTCTTGCTGAATGTCCCTCCCTCCTGAAGTCTGCAGCATTTCCCTCCCTCCACAAACCTCGAGGCATTTCCCTCCCTCCCCAACTCTTGCCGCATGTCCATCCAAGCCGATGTCTGCCACATTTCCCTCCCACCACATCTCTCAACGCATTTCCCTCCCTCCCCATCTCTCTCCGCATTTCCTTGCCTCCACAACTTTCGCCGCATTTCCCTCCTTCCCAACATTTGCTGCATTTCCCTCGCTCCCCAATTCTCGCTGCATTTACCTCCCTCCCCAACTCTCGCTGCATTTCCCTCCCTACACAACTATTGCAGGATTTCCCTCCCTCCCCAACGCTCGCCGCATTTCCCTCCCTCCCCAACTCTCGCTGCATTTCCCGCCCTACACAACTATTGCAGGATTTCCCTCCCTCCTCAACGCTCGCCGCATTTCCCTCCATCCAGAAATCTGGCCACATTTCCCTCTCCTCCCTTAACTCTTGCCACATTTCGCTCCCTCCCCAACTCTCGCCGCATTTCCCTCCCTCCCCAACTCTCGCTGCAAATTCCTCCCTCACCACCTCTCGAGGCATTTCCCTCCCTCCCAAACTCCCGCTGCATTTCCCTCACTCCCCAACTGTTGAAGCATTTCCCTCCCTCCCCAACTCTCGCTGCATTTTCCTCCGTACACCAATATCGCCGGATTTCCCTCCCTCACCAACTCTCGCCGCATTTCCCTCCCTCCACAAAATTCGCCGCATTTCCCTCTCCTACCGAACTCTCGCCGCATTTCCCTCCCTCCTTAACTCTCGCCGCATTTCTCTCCCTTCCCAACTCTGGCTGCATTTCTCTTCCTCTGCAATTGTCGCCACATATCCCTCTCTCCCCAAGTATCGCCTCATTTCCCTCCCTCCCCAACACTCGCAGCATTTCCCTCCCTCCCCAACTCTCGCTGCATTTCCCTCCCTCCTCAACTCTCGAGGCATTTCCCTCCCTCCCCAACTCTCACTGCATTTTCGTCCCTACACGACTATCACGGCATTTCCGTCCCTCCCCAACTCTCGCCGCATTTCCCTCCCTCCAGAAATCTGGCCTTACTTCCCGCTACTGCCGATCTCTTGCCGCAATTTCCTCCCTCCCCATCTCTGGCCGCATTTCTCTTCCTCCGCAACTGTCACCACATTTCCCTCACTCCCCAAGACTCACCGCATTTCTCTCCCTCCCCAACTCTCGCTGCATTTCCCTCCTCCCCAAATCTCGAGGCATTACCCTCCCACCCCAACTCTCGCTGCATTTCCCTCCCACCCCAACTCTCGAGGCATTGTTCCTCGCACCCCAACTCTTGCCGACTGTCCCTCCCTCCTGAGGTCTTGCCGCATTTCCCTCCCTCCACAAACCTCGAGGCATTTCCCTCCCTCCCAAACTCTCGCCGCATGTCCATCCCACACGATGTCTCGCCGCATTTCCCTCCCACCACATCTCTCAACGCATTTCGCTCCCTCCCCATCTCTCTCCGCATTTCCTTGCCTCCACAACTTTCGCCGCATTTCCCTCCTTCCCAACACTCGCTGCATTTCCCTCCCTCCCCAACTCTCGCTGCATTTCCCTCCCTCCCCAACTCTCGCTGCATTTCCCTCCATCCCCAAATCTCGAGGCATTACCCTCCCACCCCAACTCTCGCTGCATTTCCGTCCCACCCCAACTCTCGAGGCATTATTCCTCGCTCCCCAACTCTTGCTGAATGTCCCTCCCTCCTGAAGTCTCGCCGCATTTCCCTCCCTCCACAAACCACGAGGCATTTCCCTCCCTCCCCAACTCTTGCGCATGTCCATCCCACCCGAGGTCTCGCCGCATTTCCCTCCCACCACATCTCTCAACGCATTTCCCTCCCTCCCCATCTCTATCCGCATTTCCTTGCCTCCACAACTTTCGCCGCATTTCCCTCCTTCCCAACACTCGCCGCATTTCCCTCCCTCCCCAACTCTCACTGCATTTCCCTCCCTCCCCAACTCTCGCTGCATTTCCTCCCTACACAACTATTGCAGGATTTCCCTTCCTCCCCAACGCTCGCCGCATTTCCCTCCATCCAGAAATCTGGCCACATTTCCCTCTCCTCCCTTAACTCTTGCCACATTTCGCTCCCTCCCCAACTCTCGCCGCATTTCCTTCCCTCCCCAACTCTCGCTGCAATTTCCTCCCTCACCACCTCTCGAGGCATTTCCCTCCCTCCCAAACTCCCGCTGCATTTCCCTCACTCCCCAACTGTTGAAGCATTTCCCTCCCTCCCCAACTCTCGCTGCATTTTCCTCCGTACACAAATATCGCCGGATTTCCCTCCCTCCCCAACTCTCGCCGCATTTCCCTCCCTCCACAAAATTTGCCACATTTCCCTCTCCTACCGAACTCTCGCCGCATTTCCCTCCCTCCTTAACTTTCGCCGCATTTCTCTCCCTTCCCAACTCTGGCTGCATTTCTCTTCCTCTGCAATTGTCGCCACATATCCCTCTCTCCCCAAGTCTCGCCTCATTTCCCTCCCTCCCCAACACTCGCCGCATTTCCCTCCCTCCTCAACTCTCGCTGCATTTCCCTCCCTCCCCAACTCTCGAGGCATTTCCCTCCCTCCCCAACTCTCACTGCATTTTCATCCCTACACGACTATCATGGCATTTCCGTCCCTCCCCAACTCTCGCCGCATTTCCCTCCCTCCAGAAATCTGGCCTTACTTCCCGCTACTGCCGATCTCTTGCCGCAATTTCCTCCCTCCCCATCTCTGGCCGCATTTCTCTTCCTCCGCAACTGTCACCACATTTCCCTCACTCCCCAAGACTCACCGCATTTCTCTCCCTCCCCAACTCTCGCTGCATTTCCCTCCTCCCCAAATCTCGAGGCATTACCCTCCCACCCCAACTCTCGCTGCATTTCAATCCCACCCCAACTCTCGAGGCATTGTTCCTCGCACCCCAACTCTTGCCGACTGTCCCTCCCTCCTGAGGTCTTGCCGCATTTCCCTCCCTCCACAAACCTCGAGGCATTTCCCTCCCTCCCAATCTCTCGCCGCATGTCCATCCCACACGATGTCTCGCCGCATTTCCCTCCCACCACATCTCTCAACGCATTTCGCTCCCTCCCCATCTCTCTCCGCATTTCCTTGCCTCCACAACTTTCGCCGCTTTTCCCTCCTTCCCAACACTCGCCGCATTTCCCTCCCTCCCCAACTCTCGCTGCATTTCCCTCCCTCCCCAACTCTCGCTGCATTTCCCTCCATCCCCAAATCTCGAGGCATTACCCTCCCACCCCAACTCTCGCTGCATTTCCGTCCCACCCCAACTCTCGAGGCATTATTCCTCGCTCCCCAACTCTTGCTGAATGTCCCTCCCTCCTGAAGTCTCGCCGCATTTCCCTCCCTCCACAAACCTCGAGGCATTTCCCTCCCTCCCCAACTCTTGCCGCATGTCCATCCAAGCCGATGTCTCGCCGCATTTCCCTCCCACCACATCTCTCAACGCATTTCCCTCCCTCCCCATCTCTCTCCGCATTTCCTTGCCTCCACAACTTTCGCCGCATTTCCCTCCTTCCCAACACTTGCTGCATTTCCCTCGCTCCCCAATTCTCGCTGCATTTACCTCCCTCCCCAACTCTCGCTGCATTTCCCTCCCTACACAACTATTGCAGGATTTCCCGCCCTCCCCAACGCTCGCCGCATTTCCCTCCCTCCCCAACTCTCGCTGCATTTCCCGCCCTACACAACTATTGCAGGATTTCCCTCCCTCCTCAACGCTCGCCGCATTTCCCTCCATCCAGAAATCTGGCCACATTTCCCTCTCCTCCCTTAACTCTTGCCACATTTCGCTCCCTCCCCAACTCTCGCCGCATTTCCCTCCCTCCCCAACTCTCGCTGCAATTTCCTCCCTCACCACCTCTCGAGGCATTTCCCTCCCTCCCCAACTCCCGCTGCATTTCCCTCACTCCCCAACTGTTGAAGCATTTCCCTCCCTCCCCAACTCTCGCTGCATTTTCCTCCGTACACAAATATCGCCGGATTTCCCTCCCTCCCCAACTCTCGCCGCATTTCCCTCCCTCCACAAAATTCGGCGCATTTCCCTCTCCTACCGAACTCTTGCCGCATTTCCCTCCCTCCTTAACTCTCGCCGCATTTCTCTCCCTTCCCAACTCTGGCTGCATTTCTCTTCCTCTGCAATTGTCGCCACATATCCCTCTCTCCCCAAGTATCGCCTCATTTCCCTCCCTCCCCAACACTCACCGCATTTCCCTCCCTCCCCAACTCTCGCTGCATTTCCCTCCCTCCCCAACTCTCGAGGCATTTCCCTCCCTCCCCAACTCTCACTGCATTTTCATCCCTACACGACTATCACGGCATTTCCGTCCCTCCCCAACTCTCGCCGCATTTCCCTCCCTCCAGAAATCTGGCCTTACTTCCCGCTACTGCCGATCTCTTGCCGCAATTTCCTCCCTCCCCATCTCTGGCCGCATTTCTCTTCCTCCGCAACTGTCACCACATTTCCCTCACTCCCCAAGACTCACCGCATTTCTCTCCCTCCCCAACTCTCGCTGCATTTCCCTCCTCCCCAAATCTCGAGGCATTACCCTCCCACCCCAACTCTCGCTGCATTTCCCTCCCACCCCAACTCTCGAGGCATTGTTCCTCGCACCCCAACTCTTGCCGACTGTCCCTCCCTCCTGAGGTCTTGCCGCATTTCCCTCCCTCCACAAACCTCGAGGCATTTCCCTCCCTCCCAAACTCTCGCCGCATGTCCATCCCACACGATGTCTCGCCACATTTCCCTCCCACCACATCTCTCAACGCATTTCGCTCCCTCCCCATCTCTCTCCGCATTTCCTTGCCTCCACAACTTTCGCCGCATTTCCCTCCTTCCCAACACTCGCCGCAATTCCCTCCCTCCCCAACTCTCGCTGCATTTCCCTCCCTCCCCAACTCTCGCTGCATTTCCCTCCATCCCCAAATCTCGAGGCATTACCCTCCCACCCCAACTCTCGAGGCATTATTCCTCGCTCCCCAAATCTTGCTGAATGTCCCTCCCTCCTGAAGTCTCGCCGCATTTCCCTCCCTCCACAAACCTCGAGGCATTTCCCTCCCTCCCCAACTCTTGCCGCATGTCCATCCAAGCCGATGTCTCGCCGCATTTCCCTCCCACCACATCTCTCAACGCATTTCCCTCCCTCCCCATCTCTCTCCGCATTTCCTTGCCTCCACAACTTTTGCCGCATTTCCCTCCTTCCCAACACTTGCTGCATTTCCCTCGCTCCCCAATTCTCGCTGCATTTACCTCCCTCCCCAACTCTCGCTGCATTTCCCTCCCTCCCCAACTCTCGCTGCATTTCCCGCCCTACACAACTATTGCAGGATTTCCCTCCCTCCTCAACGCTCGCCGCATTTCCCTCCATCCAGAAATCTGGCCACATTTCCCTCTCCTCCCTTAACTCTTGCCACATTTCGCTCCCTCCCCAACTCTCGCCGCATTTCCCTCCCTCCGCAACTCTCGCTGCAATTTCCTCCCTCACCACCTCTCGAGGCATTTCCCTCCCACCCCAACTCCCGCTGCATTTCCCTCACTCCCCAACTGTTGAAGCATTTCCCTCCCTCCCCAACTCTCGCTGCATTTTCCTCCGTACACAAATATCGCCGGATTTCCCTCCCTCCCCAACTCTCGCCGCATTTCCCTCCCTCCACAAAATTCGCCGCATTTCCCTCTCCTACCGAACTCTCGCCGCATTTCCCTCCCTCCTTAACTCTCGCCGCATTTCTCTCCCTTCCCAACTCTGGCTGCATTTCTCTTCCTCTGCAATTGTCGCCACATATCCCTCTCTCCCCAAGTATCGCCTCATTTCCCTCCCTCCCCAACACTCGCCGCATTTCCCTCCCTCCCCAACTCTCGCTGCATTTCCCTCCCTCCCCAACTCTCGAGGCATTTCCCTCCCTCCCCAACTCTCACTGCATTTTCGTCCCTACACGACTATCACGGCATTTCCGTCCCTCCCCAACTCTCGCCGCATTTCCCTCCCTCCAGAAATCTGGCCTTACTTCCCGCTAATGCCGATCTCTTGCCGCAATTTCCTCCCTCCCCATCTCTGGCCACATTTCTCTTCCTCCGCAACTGTCACCACATTTCCCTCACTCCCCAAGACTCACCGCATTTCTCTCCCTCCCCAACTCTCGCTGCATTTCCCTCCTCCCCAAATCTCGAGACATTACCCTCCCACCCCAACTCTCGCTGCATTTCCCTCCCACCCCAACTCTCGAGGCATTGTTCCTCGCACCCCAACTCTTGCCGACTGTCCCTCCCTCCTGAGGTCTTGCCGCATTTCCCTCCCTCCACAAACCTCGAGGCATTTCCCTCCCTCCCAAACTCTCGCCGCATGTCCATCCCACACGATGTCTCGCCGCATTTCCCTCCCACCACATCTCTCAACGCATTTCGCTCCCTCCCCATCTCTCTCCGCATTTCCTTGCCTCCACAACTTTCGCCGCATTTCCCTCCTTCCCAACACTCGCCGCATTTCCCTCCCTCCCCAACTCTCGCTGCATTTCCCTCCCTCCCCAACTCTCGCTGCATTTCCCTCCATCCCCAAATCTCGAGGCATTACCCTCCCACCCCAACTCTCGCTGCATTTCCGTCCCACCCCAACTCTCGAGGCATTATTCCTCGCTCCCCAACTCTTGCTGAATGTCCCTCCCTCCTGAAGTCTCGCCGCATTTCCCTCCCTCCACAAACCATGAGGCATTTCCCTCCCTCCCCAACTCTTGCGCATGTCCATCCCACCCGAGGTCTCGCCGCATTTCCCTCCCACCACATCTCTCAACGCATTTCCCTCCCTCCCCATCTCTATCCGCATTTCCTGGCCTCCACAACTTTCGCCGCATTTCCCTCCTTCCCAACACTCGCCGCATTTCCCTCCCTCCCCAACTCTCACTGCATTTCCCTCCCTCCCCAACTCTCGCTGCATTTCCCTCCCTACACAACTATTGCAGGATTTCCCTCCCTCCCCAACGCTCGCCGCATTTCCCTCCATCCAGAAATCTGGCCACATTTCCCTCTCCTCCCTTAACTCTTGCCACATTTCGCTCCCTCCCCAACTCTCGCCGCATTTCCCTCCCTCCGCAACTCTCGCTGCAATTTCCTCCCTCACCACCTCTCGAGGCATTTCCCTCCCTCCCCAACTCCCGCTGCATTTCCCTCACTCCCCAACTGTTGAAGCATTTCCCTCCCTCCCCAACTCTCGCTGCATTTTCCTCCGTAAACAAATATCGCCGGATTTCCCTCCCTCCACAAAATTCGCCGCATTTCCCTCTCCTACCGAACTCTCGCCTCATTTCCCTCCCTCCCCAACTCTCACTGCATTTCCCTCCCTCCCCAACTCTCGCTGCATTTCCCTCCCTACACAACTATTGCAGGATTTCCCTCCCTCCCCAACGCTCGCCGCATTTCCCTCCATCCAGAAATCTGGCCACATTTCCCTCTCCTCCCGAACTCTTGCCGCATTTCGCTCCCTCCCCAACTCTCGCCGCATTTCCCTCCCTCCCCAACTCTTGCTGCAATTTCCTCCCTCACCAACTCTCGATGCATTTCCCTCCCTCCCCAACTCCCGCTGCATTTCCCTCACTCCCCAACTGTTGAGGCATTTCCCTCCCTCCCCAACTCTCGCTGCATTTTCCTCCCTACACAAATATCGCCGGATTTCCCTCCCTCCCCAACTCTCGCTGCATTTCCCTCCCTCCACAAAACTCGCCGCATTTCCCTCTCCTACCGAACTCTCGCCGCATTTCCCTCCCTCCCCAACTCTCGGCGCATTTCTCTCCCTTCCCAACTCTGGCTGCATTTCTCTTCCTCTGCAATTGTCGCCGCATATCCCTCGCTCCCCAAGTCTCGCCACATTTCCCTCCCTCCCCAACACTCGCCGCATTTCCCTCCCTCCCCAACTCTCGCTGCATTTTCCTCCCTCCTCAACTCTCGAAGCACTTCTCTCCCTCCCCAACTCTTGCTGCATTTCCCTCCCTCACCAACTCTTGAGGCATTTCCCTCCCTCCCCAACTCTCACTGCATTTTGCTCCCTACACAACTATCATGGCATTTACGTCCCTCCCCAACTCTCGCTGCATTTCCCTCCCTCCAGAAATCTGGCCTCATTTCCCTCTACTGCCGAACTCTTGCCGCAATTTCCTCCCTCCCCATCTCTGGCTGCAGTTCTCTTCCTCCGCAACTGTCTCCGCATTTCCCTCACTCCCCAAGACTCACCGCATTTCTCTCCCTCCCCAACTCTCGCTGCATTTCCCTCCCTCCCCAAATCTCGAGGCATTACCCTTCCACCCCAACTCTCGCTGCATTTCCGTCCCACCCCAACTCTCGAGGCATTATTCCTCGCTCCCTAACTCTTGCCGAATGTCCCTCCATCCTGAAGTCCCACCGCATTTCCCTCCCTCCACAAACCTCGAGGCATTTCCCTCCCTCCCCAACTCTCGCCGCAAGTCCATACCACCCGATGTCTCGCCGCATTTCCCTCCCACCACATCTCTCAACGCAATTCCCTCCCTCCCCATCTCTCTCCGCATTTCCTTGCCTCCACAACTTTCGCCGCATTTCCCTCCTTCCCAACACTCGCCACATTTCCCTCCCTCCCCAACTCTCGTTGCATTTCCCTCCCTCCCCAACTCTCGCTGCATTTCCCTCCCTCCCCAAATCTCGAGGCATTACCCTCCCACCCCAACTCTCGCTGCATTTCCGTCCCACCCCAACTCTCGAGGCATTATTCCTCGCTCCCCAACTCTTGCTGAATGTCCCTCCCTCCTGAAGTCTGCAGCATTTCCCTCCCTCCACAAACCTCGAGGCATTTCCCTCCCTCCCCAACTCTTGCCGCATGTCCATCCAAGCCGATGTCTCGCCGCATTTCCCTCCCACCACATCTCTCAACGCATTTCCCTCCCTCCCCATCTCGCTCCGCATTTCCTTGCCTCCACAACTTTCGCCGCATTTCCCTCCTTCCCAACACTTGCTGCATTTCCCTCGCTCCCCAACTCTCGCTGCATTTCCCTCCCTCCCCAACTCTCGCTGCATTTCCCTCCCTACACAACTATTGCAGGATTTCCCTCCCTCCCCAACTCTCGCCGCATTTCCCTCCCTCCCCAACTCTCGCTGCATTTCCCGCCCTACACAACTATTCCAGGATTTCCCTCCCTCCTCAACGCTCGCCGCATTTCCCTCCATCCAGAAATCTGGCCACATTTCCCTCTCCTCCCTTAACTCTTGCCACATTTCGCTCCCTCCCCAACTCTCGCCGCATTTCCCTCCCTCCCCAACTCTCGCTGCAATTTCCTCCCTCACCACCTCTCGAGGCATTTCCCTCCCTCCCCAACTCCCGCTGCATTTCCCTCACTCCCCAACTGTTGAGGCATTTCCCTCCCTCCCCAACTCTCGCTGCATTTTCCTCCGTACACAAATATCGCCGGATTTCCCTCCCTCCCCAACTCTCGCCGCATTTCCCTCCCTCCACAAAACTCGCCGCATTTCCCTCTCCTACCGAACTCTCGCCGCATTTCCCTCCCTCCTTAACTCTCGCCGCATTTCTCTCCCTTCCCAACTCTGGCTGCATTTCTCTTCCTCTGCAATTGTCGCCACATATCCCTCTCTCCCCAAGTCTCGCCTCATTTCCCTCCCTCCCCAACACTCGCCGCATTTCCCTCCCTCCCCAACTCTCGCTGCATTTCCCTCCCTCCCCAACTCTCGAGGCATTTCCCTCCCTCCCCAACTCTCACTGCATTTTCGTCCCTACACGACTATCACGGCATTTCCGTCCCTCCCCAACTCTCGCCGCATTTCCCTCCCTCCAGAAATCTGGCCTCACTTCCCGCTACTGCCGATCTCTTGCCGCAATTTCCTCCCTCCCCATTTCTGGCCGCATTTCTCTTCCTCCGCAACTGTCACCACATTTCCCTCACTCCCCAAGACTCACCGCATTTCTCTCCCTCCCCAACTCTCGCTGCATTTCCCTCCTCCCCAAATCTCGAGGCATTACCCTCCCACCCCAACTCTCGCTGCATTTCCCTCCCACCCCAACTCTCGAGGCATTGTTCCTCGCACCCCAACTCTTGCCGACTGTCCCTCCCTCCTGAAGTCTTGCCGCATTTCCCTCCCTCCACAAACCTCGAGGCATTTCCCTCCCTCCCAAACTCTCGCCGCATGTCCATCCCACACGATGTCTCGCCGCATTTCCCTCCCACCACATCTCTCAACGCATTTCGCTCCCTCCCCATCTCTCTCCGCATTTCCTTGCCTCCACAGCTTTCGCCGCATTTCCCTCCTTCCCAACACTCGCTGCATTTCCCTCCCTCCCCAACTCTCGCTGCATTTCCCTCCCTCCCCAACTCTCGCTGCATTTCCCTCCCTCCCCAAATCTTGAGGCATTACCCTCCCACCCCAACTCTCGCTGCATTTCCGTCCCACCCCAACTCTCGAGGCATTATTCCTCGCTCACCAACTCTTGCTGAATGTCCCTCCCTCCTGAAGTCTCGCCGCATTTCCCTCCCTCCACAACACTCCCCGCATTTCCCTCCCTCCCGAACTCTCGCTGCATTTCCCTCCCTCGCCAACTCTCGCTGCATTTCCCTCCCTACACAACTATTGCAGGATTTCCCTCCCTCCCCAACGCTCGCCGCATTTCCCTCCATCCAGAAATCTGGCCACAATTCCCTCTCCTCCCGAACTCTCGCCGCATTTCGCTCCCTCCCCAACTCCCGCTGCATTTCCCTCACTCCCCAACTGTTGAGGCATTTCCCTCCCTCCCCAACTCTTGCTGCATTTTCCTACCTACACAAATATCGCCAGATTTCCCTCCCTCCCCAACTCTCACTGCATTTCCCTCCCTCCACAAAACTCTCCGCATTTCCCTCGCCTACCGAACTCTCGCCGCATTTCCCTCCCTCCCCAACTCTCGCCGCATTTCTCTCCCTTCCCAACTCTGGCTGCATTTCTCTTCCTCTGCAACTGTCGCCGCATATCCCTCCCTCCCCAAGTCTCGCCGCATTTCCCTCCCTCCCCAACACTCGCCGCATTTCCCTCCCTCCCCAACTCTCGCTGCATTTTCCTCCCTCCTCAACTCTCGAAGCACTTCTCTCCCTCCCCAACTCTTGCTGCATTTCCCTCCCTCCCCAACTCTTGAGGCATTTCCCTCCCTCCCCAACTCTCACTGCATTTTGCTCCCTACACAACTATCATGGCATTTACGTCCCTCCCCAACTCTCGCTGCATTTCCCTCCCTCCAGAAATCTGGCCTCATTTCCCTCTACTGCCGAACTCTTGCCGCAATTTCCTCCCTCCCCATCTCTGGCCGCAGTTCTCTTCCTCCGCAACTGTCTCCGCATTTCCCTCACTCCCCAAGACTCACCGCATTTCTCTCCCTCCCCAACTCTCACTGCATTTCCCTCCCTCCCCAAATCTCGAGGCATTACCCTTCCACCCCAACTCTCGCTGCATTTCCGTCCCACCCCAACTCTCGAGGCATTATTCCTCGCTCCCTAACTCTTGCCGAATGTCCCTCCATCCTGAAGTCACACCGCATTTCCCTCCCTCCACAAACCTCGAGGCATTTCCCTCCCTCCCCAACTCTCGCCGCAAGTCCATACCACCCGATGGCTCGCCGCATTTCCCTCCCACCACATCTCTCAACGCAATTCCCTCCCTCCCCATCTCTCTCCGCATTTCCTTGCCTCCACAACTTTCGCCGCATTTCCCTCCTTCCCAACACTCGCCACATTTCCCTCCCTCCCCAACTCTCGTTGCATTACCCTCCCTCCCCAACTCTCGCTGCATTTCCCTCCCTCCCCAAATCTCGAGGCATTACCCTCCCACCCCAACTCTCGCTGCATTTCCGTCCCACCCCAACTCTCGAGGCATTATTCCTCGCTCCCCAACTCTTGCTGAATGTCCCTCCCTCCTGAAGTCTGCAGCATTTCCCTCCCTCCACAAACCTCGAGGCATTTCCCTCCCTCCCCAACTCTTGCCGCATGTCCATCCAAGCCGATGTCTCGCCGCATTTCCCTCCCACCACATCTCTCAACGCATTTCCCTCCCTCCCCATCTCTTCCGCATTTCCTTGCCTCCACAACTTTCGCCGCATTTCCCTCCTTCCCAACACTTGCTGCATTTCCCTCGCTCCCCAACTCTCGCTGCATTTCCCTCCCTCCCCAACTCTCGCTGCATTTCCCTCCCTACACACTATTGCAGGATTTCCCTCCCTCCCCAACTCTCGCCGCATTTCCCTCCCTCCCCAACTCTCGCTGCATTTCCCACCCTACACAACTATTCCAGGATTTCCCTCCCTCCTCAACGCTCGCCGCATTTCCCTCCATCCAGAAATCTGGCCACATTTCCCTCTCCTCCCTTAACTCTTGCCACATTTCGCTCCCTCCCCAACTCTCGCCGCATTTCCCTCCCTCCCCAACTCTCGCTGCAATTTCCTCCCTCACCACCTCTCGAGGCATTTCCCTCCCTCCCCAACTCCTGCTGCATTTCCCTCACTCCCCAACTGTTGAGGCATTTCCCTCCCTCCCCAACTCTCGCCGCATTTCCCTCCCTCCACAAAACTCGCCGCATTTCCCTCTCCTACCGAACTCTCGCCACATTTCCCTCCCTCCTTAACTCTCGCCGCATTTCTCTCCCTTCCCAACTCTGGCTGCATTTCTCTTCCTCTGCAATTGTCGCCACATATCCCTCTCTCCCCAAGTCTCGCCTCATTTCCCTCCCTCCCCAACACTCGCCGCATTTCCCTCCCTCCCCAACTCTCGCTGCATTTCCCTCCCTCCCCAACTCTTGCTGCATTACCCTCCCTCCCCAACTCTTGAGGCATTTCCCTCCCTCCCCAACTCTCACTGCATTTTGCTCCCTACACAACTATCATGGCATTTACGTCCCTCCCCAACTCTCGCTGCATTTCCCTCCCTCCAGAAATCTGGCCTCATTTCCCTCTACTGCCGAACTCTTGCCGCAATTTCCTCCCTCCCCATCTCTGGCCGCAGTTCTCTTCCTCCGCAACTGTCTCCGCATTTCCCTCACTCCCCAAGACTCACCGCATTTCTCTCCCTCCCCAACTCTCGCTGCATTTCTTTCCCTCCCCAAATCTCGAGGCATTACCCTTCCACCCCAACTCTCGCTGCATTTCCGTCCCACCCCAACTCTCGAGGCATTATTCCTCGCTCCCTAACTCTTGCCGAATGTCCCTCCATCCTGAAGTCACACCGCATTTCCCTCCCTCCACAAACCTCGAGGCATTTCCCTCCCTCCCCAACTCTCGCCGCAAGTCCATACCACCCGATGTCTCGCCGCATTTCCCTCCCACCACATCTCTCAACGCAATTCCCTCCCTCCCCATCTCTCTCCGCATTTCCTTGCCTCCACAACTTTCGCCGCATTTCCCTCCTTCCCAACACTCGCCACATTTCCCTCCCTCCCCAACTCTCGTTGCATTTCCCTCCCTCCCCAACTCTCGCTGCATTTCCCTCCCTCCCCAAATCTCGAGGCATTACCCTCCCACCCCAACTCTCGCTGCATTTCCGTCCCACCCCAACTCTCGAGGCATTATTCCTCGCTCCCCAACTCTTGCTGAATGTCCCTCCCTCCTGAAGTCTGCAGCATTTCCCTCCCTCCACAAACCTCGAGGCATTTCCCTCCCTCCCCAACTCTTGCCGCATGTCCATCCAAGCCGATGTCTCGCCGCATTTCCCTCCCACCACATCTCTCAACGCATTTCCCTCCCTCCCCATCTCTCTCCGCATTTCCTTGCCTCCACAACTTTCGCCGCATTTCCCTCCTTCCCAACACTTGCTGCATTTCCCTCGCTCCCCAACTCTCGCTGCATTTCCCTCCCTCCCCAACTCTCGCTGCATTTCCCTCCCTACACAACTATTGCAGGATTTCCCTCCCTCCCCAACTCTCGCCGCATTTCCCTCCCTCCCCAACTCTCGCTGCATTTCCCGCCCTACACAACTATTCCAGGATTTCCCTCCCTCCTCAACGCTCGCCGCATTTCCCTCCATCCAGAAATCTGGCCACATTTCCCTCTCCTCCCTTAACTCTTGCCACATTTCGCTCCCTCCCCAACTCTCGCCGCATTTCCCTCCCTCCCCAACTCTCGCTGCAATTTCCTCCCTCACCACCTCTCGAGGCATTTCCCTCCCTCCCCAACTCCTGCTGCATTTCCCTCACTCCCCAACTGTTGAGGCATTTCCCTCCCTCCCCAACTCTCGCCGCATTTCCCTCCCTCCACAAAACTCGCCGCATTTCCCTCTCCTACCGAACTCTCGCCGCATTTCCCTCCCTCCTTAACTCTCGCCGCATTTCTCTCCCTTCCCAACTCTGGCTGCATTTCTCTTCCTCTGCAATTGTCGCCACATATCCCTCTCTCCCCAAGTCTCGCCTCATTTCCCTCCCTCCCCAACACTCGCCGCATTTCCCTCCCTCCCCAACTCTCGCTGCATTTCCCTCCCTCCCCAACTCTCGAGGCATTTCCCTCCCTCCCCAACTCTCACTGCATTTTCGTCCCTACACGACTATCACGGCATTTCCGTCCCTCCCCAACTCTCGCCGCATTTCCCTCCCTCCAGAAATCTGGCCTCACTTCCCGCTACTGCCGATCTCTTGCCGCAATTTCCTCCCTCCCCATCTCTGGCCGCATTTCTCTTCCTCCGCAACTGTCACCACATTTCCCTCACTCCCCAAGACTCACCGCATTTCTCTCCCTCCCCAACTCTCGCTGCATTTCCCTCCTCCCCAAATCTCGAGGCATTACCCTCCCACCCCAACTCTCGCTGCATTTCCCTCCCACCCCAACTCTCGAGGCATTGTTCCTCGTAACCCAACTCTTGCCGACTGTCCCTCCCTACTGAAGTCTTGCCGCATTTCCCTCCCTCCACAAACCTCGAGGCATTTCCCTCCCTCCCAAACTCTCGCCGCATGTCCATCCCTCACGATGTCTCGCCGCATTTCCCTCCCACCACATCTCTCAACGCATTTCGCTCCCTCCCCATCTCTCTCCGCATTTCCTTGCCTCCACACCTTTCGCCGCATTTCCCTCCTTCCCAACACTCGCTGCATTTCCCTCCCTCCCCAACTCTCGCTGCATTTCCCTCCCTCCCCAAATCTTGAGGCATTACCCTCCCACCCCAACTCTCGCTGCATTTCCGTCCCACCCCAACTCTCGAGGCATTATTCCTCGCTCACCAACTCTTGCTGAATGTCCCTCCCTCCTGAAGTCTCGCCGCATTTCCCTCCCTCCACAACACTCCCCGCATTTCCCTCCCTCCCGAACTCTCGCTGCATTTCCCTCCCTCGCCAACTCTCGCTGCATTTCCCTCCCTACACAACTATTGCAGGATTTCCCTCCCTCCCCAACGCTCGCCGCATTTCCCTCCATCCAGAAATCTGGCCACAATTCCCTCTCCTCCCGAACTCTCGCCGCATTTCGCTCCCTCCCCAACTCCCGCTGCATTTCCCTCACTCCCCAACTGTTGAGGCATTTCCCTCCCTCCCCAGCTCTTGCTGCATTTTCCTACCTACACAAATATCGCCAGATTTCCCTCCCTCCCCAACTCTCACTGCATTTCCCTCCCTCCACAAAACTCGCCGCATTTCCCTCGCCTACCGAACTCTCGCCGCATTTCCCTCCCTCCCCAACTCTCGCCGCATTTCTCTCCCTTCCCAACTCTGGCTGCATTTCTCTTCCTCTGCAATT
Source organism: Carcharodon carcharias (assembly GCF_017639515.1). NCBI lineage: Eukaryota > Metazoa > Chordata > Chondrichthyes > Lamniformes > Lamnidae > Carcharodon > Carcharodon carcharias. Next base: position 101,337,778 of record NC_054483.1, read on the forward strand.
GTCGCCGCATCTCCCTCTCTCCCCAAGTCTCGCCGCATTTCCCTCCCTCCCCAAAACTCGTTGCATTTCATTCCCTCCCCAACTCTCGCTGCATTTTCCTCCCTCCCCAACTCTCGAGGCATTTCCCTCCCTCCCCAACTCTCACTGCATTTTCCTCCCTACACAACTATCACGGCATTTACGTCCCTCCCCAACTCTCGCTGCATTTCCCTCCCTCCAGAAATCTGGCCGCATTTCCCTCTACTGCCGAAATCTTGCCACAATTTCCTCCCTCCCCATCTCAGGCCGCATTTCTCTTCCTCCGCAAATGTCTCCGCATTTCCCTCACTCCCCAAGACTCACCGCATTTCTCTCCCTCCCCAACTCTCGCTGCATTTCCCTCCCTCCCCAAATCTCGAGGCTTTACCCTCCCACCCCAACTTTCGCTGCATTTCCGTCCCACTCCAACTCTCGAGGCATTATTCCTCACTCCCCAACTCTTGCCGAATGTCCCTCCCTCCTGAAGTCTCGCCGCATTTCCCTCCCTCCACAAACCTCGAGGCATTTCCCTCCCTCCCCAACTCTCGCCGCAAGTCCATACCACCCGATGTCTCGCCGCATTTCCCTCCCACCACATCTCTCAACGCAATTCCCTCCCTCCCCATCTCTCTCCGCATTTCCTTGCCTCCACAACTTTCGCCGCATTTCCCTCCTTCCCAACACTCGCCACATTTCCCTCCCTCCCCAACTCTCGTTGCATTTCCCTCCCTCCCCAACTCTCGCTGCATTTCCCTCCCTCCCCAAATCTCGAGGCATTACCCTCCCACCCCAACTCTCGCTGCATTTCCGTCCCACCCCAACTCTCGAGGCATTATTCCTCGCTCCCCAACTCTTGCTGAATGTCCCTCCCTCCTGAAGTCTGCAGCATTTCCCTCCCTCCACAAACCTCGAGGCATTTCCCTCCCTCCCCAACTCTTGCCGCATGTCCATCCAAGCCGATGTCTCGCCGCATTTCCCTCCCACCACATCTCTCAACGCATTTCCCTCCCTCCCCATCTCTCTCCGCATTTCCTTGCCTCCACAACTTTCGCCGCATTTCCCTCCTTCCCAACACTTGCTGCATTTCCCTCGCTCCCCAACTCTCGCTGCATTTCCCTCCCTCCCCAACTCTCGCTGCATTTCCCTCCCTACACAACTATTGCAGGATTTCCCTCCCTCCCCAACTCTCGCCGCATTTCCCTCCCTCCCCAACTCTCGCTGCATTTCCCGCCCTACACAACTATTCCAGGATTTCCCTCCCTCCTCAACGCTCGCCGCATTTCCCTCCATCCAGAAATCTGGCCACATTTCCCTCTCCTCCCTTAACTCTTGCCACATTTCGCTCCCTCCCCAACTCGCCGCATTTCCCTCCCTCCCCAACTCTCGCTGCAATTTCCTCCCTCACCACCTCTCGAGGCATTTCCCTCCCTCCCCAACTCCCGCTGCATTTCCCTCACTCCCCAACTGTTGAGGCATTTCCCTCCCTCCCCAACTCTCGCCGCATTTCCCTCCCTCCACAAAACTCGCCGCATTTCCCTCTCCTACCGAACTCTCGCCGCATTTCCCTCCCTCCTTAACTCTCGCCGCATTTCTCTCCCTTCCCAACTCTGGCTGCATTTCTCTTCCTCTGCAATTGTCGCCACATATCCCTCTCTCCTCAAGTCTCGCCTCATTTCCCTCCCTCCCCAACACTCGCCGCATTTCCCTCCCTCCCCAACTCTCGCTGCATTTCCCTCCCTCCCCAACTCTCGAGGCATTTCCCTCCCTCCCCAACTCTCACTGCATTTTCGTCCCTACACGACTATCACGGCATTTCCGTCCCTCCCCAACTCTCGCCGCATTTCCCTCCCTCCAGAAATCTGGCCTCACTTCCCGCTACTGCCGATCTCTTGCCGCAATTTCCTCCCTCCCCATTTCTGGCCGCATTTCTCTTCCTCCGCAACTGTCACCACATTTCCCTCACTCCCCAAGACTCACCGCATTTCTCTCCCTCCCCAACTCTCGCTGCATTTCCCTCCTCCCCAAATCTCGAGGCATTAACCTCCCACCCCAACTCTCGCTGCATTTCCCTCCCACCCCAACTCTCGAGGCATTGTTCCTCGCACCCCAACTCTTGCCGACTGTCCCTCCCTCCTGAAGTCTTGCCGCATTTCCCTCCCTCCACAAACCTTGAGGCATTTCCCTCCCTCCCAAACTCTCGCCGCATGTCCATCCCACACGATGTCTCGCCGCATTTCCCTCCGACCACATCTCTCAACGCATTTCGCTCCCTCCCCATCTCTCTCCGCATTTCCTTGCCTCCACACCTTTCGCCGCATTTCCCTCCTTCCCAACACTCGCTGCATTTCCCTCCCTCCCCAACTCTCGCTGCATTTCCCTCCCTCCCCAACTCTCGCTGCATTTCCCTCCCTCCCCAAATCTTGAGGCATTACCCTCCCACCCCAACTCTCGCTGCATTTCCGTCCCACCCCAACTCTCGAGGCATTATTCCTCGCTCACCAACTCTTGCTGAATGTCCCTCCCTCCTGAAGTCTCGCCGCATTTCCCTCCCTCCACAACACTCCCCGCATTTCCCTCCCTCCCGAACTCTCGCTGCATTTCCCTCCCTCGCCAACTCTCGCTGCATTTCCCTCCCTACACAACTATTGCAGGATTTCCCTCCCTCCCCAACGCTCGCCGCATTTCCCTCCATCCAGAAATCTGGCCACAATTCCCTCTCCTCCCGAACTCTCGCCGCATTTCGCTCCCTCCCCAACTCCCGCTGCATTTCCCTCACTCCCCAACTGTTGAGGCATTTCCCTCCCTCCCCAACTCTTGCTGCATTTTCCTACCTACACAAATATCGCCAGATTTCCCTCCCTCCCCAACTCTCACTGCATTTCCCTCCCTCCACAAAACTCGCCGCATTTCCCTCGCCTACCGAACTCTCGCCGCATTTCCCTCCCTCCCCAACTCTCGGCGCATTTCTCTCCCTTCCCAACTCTGGCTGCATTTCTCTTCCTCTGCAACTGTCGCCGCATATCCCTCTCTCCCCAAGTCTCGCCGCATTTCCCTCCCTCCCCAACACTCGCCGCATTTCCCTCCCTCCCCAACTCTCGCTGCATTTTCCTCCCTCCTCAACTCTCGAAGCACTTCTCTCCCTCCCCAACTCTTGCTGCATTTCCCTCCCTCCCCAACTCTTGAGGCATTTCCCTCCCTCCCCAACTCTCACTGCATTTTGCTCCCTACACAACTATCATGGCATTTACGTCCCTCCCCAACTCTCGCTGCATTTCCCTCCCTCCAGAAATCTGGCCTCATTTCCCTCTACTGCCGAACTCTTGCCGCAATTTCCTCCCTCCCCATCTCTGGCCGCAGTTCTCTTCCTCCGCAACTGTCTCCGCATTTCCCTCACTCCCCAAGACTCACCGCATTTCTCTCCCTCCCCAACTCTCGCTGCATTTCCCTCCCTCCCCAAATCTCGAGGCATTACCCTTCCACCCCAACTCTCGCTGCATTTCCGTCCCACCCCAACTCTCGAGGCATTATTCCTCGCTCCCTAACTCTTGCCGAATGTCCCTCCATCCTGAAGTCACACCGCATTTCCCTCCCTCCACAAACCTCGAGGCATTTCCCTCCCTCCCCAACTCTCGCCGCAAGTCCATACCACCCGATGTCTCGCCGCATTTCCCTCCCACCACATCTCTCAACGCAATTCCCTCCCTCCCCATCTCTCTCCGCATTTCCTTGCCTCCACAACTTTCGCTGCATTTCCCTCCTTCCCAACACTCGCCACATTTCCCTCACTCCCCAAGACTCACCGCATTTCTCTCCCTCCCCAACTCTCGCTGCATTTCCCTCCCTCCCCAAATCTCGAGGCTTTACCCTCCCACCCCAACTTTCGCTGCATTTCCGTCCCACTCCAACTCTCGAGGCATTATTCCTCACTCCCCAACTCTTGCCGAATGTCCCTCCCTCCTGAAGTCTCGCCGCATTTCCCTCCCTCCACAAACCTCGAGGCATTTCCCTCCCTCCCCAACTCTCGCCGCAAGTCCATACCACCCGATGTCTCGCCGCATTTCCCTCCCACCACATCTCTCAACGCAATTCCCTCCCTCCCCATCTCTCTCCGCATTTCCTTGCCTCCACAACTTTCGCCGCATTTCCCTCCTTCCCAACACTCGCCACATTTCCCTCCCTCCCCAACTCTCGTTGCATTTCCCTCCCTCCCCAACTCTCGCTGCATTTCCCTCCCTCCCCAAATCTCGAGGCATTACCCTCCCACCCCAACTCTCGCTGCATTTCCGTCCCACCCCAACTCTCGAGGCATTATTCCTCGCTCCCCAACTCTTGCTGAATGTCCCTCCCTCCTGAAGTCTGCAGCATTTCCCTCCCTCCACAAACCTCGAGGCATTTCCCTCCCTCCCCAACTCTTGCCGCATGTCCATCCAAGCCGATGTCTCGCCGCATTTCCCTCCCACCACATCTCTCAACGCATTTCCCTCCCTCCCCATCTCTCTCCGCATTTCCTTGCCTCCACAACTTTCGCCGCATTTCCCTCCTTCCCAACACTTGCTGCATTTCCCTCGCTCCCCAACTCTCGCTGCATTTCCCTCCCTCCCCAACTCTCGCTGCATTTCCCTCCCTACACAACTATTGCAGGATTTCCCTCCCTCCCCAACTCTCGCCGCATTTCCCTCCCTCCCCAACTCTCGCTGCATTTCCCGCCCTACACAACTATTCCAGGATTTCCCTCCCTCCTCAACGCTCGCCGCATTTCCCTCCATCCAGAAATCTGGCCACATTTCCCTCTCCTCCCTTAACTCTTGCCACATTTCGCTCCCTCCCCAACTCGCCGCATTTCCCTCCCTCCCCAACTCTCGCTGCAATTTCCTCCCTCACCACCTCTCGAGGCATTTCCCTCCCTCCCCAACTCCCGCTGCATTTCCCTCACTCCCCAACTGTTGAGGCATTTCCCTCCCTCCCCAACTCTCGCCGCATTTCCCTCCCTCCACAAAACTCGCCGCATTTCCCTCTCCTACCGAACTCTCGCCGCATTTCCCTCCCTCCTTAACTCTCGCCGCATTTCTCTCCCTTCCCAACTCTGGCTGCATTTCTCTTCCTCTGCAATTGTCGCCACATATCCCTCTCTCCTCAAGTCTCGCCTCATTTCCCTCCCTCCCCAACACTCGCCGCATTTCCCCCCCTCCCCAACTCTCGCTGCATTTCCCTCCCTCCCCAACTCTCGAGGCATTTCCCTCCCTCCCCAACTCTCACTGCATTTTCGTCCCTACACGACTATCACGGCATTTCCGTCCCTCCCCAACTCTCGCCGCATTTCCCTCCCTCCAGAAATCTGGCCTCACTTCCCGCTACTGCCGATCTCTTGCCGCAATTTCCTCCCTCCCCATTTCTGGCCGCATTTCTCTTCCTCCGCAACTGTCACCACATTTCCCTCACTCCCCAAGACTCACCGCATTTCTCTCCCTCCCCAACTCTCGCTGCATTTCCCTCCTCCCCAAATCTCGAGGCATTAACCTCCCACCCCAACTCTCGCTGCATTTCCCTCCCACCCCAACTCTCGAGGCATTGTTCCTCGCACCCCAACTCTTGCCGACTGTCCCTCCCTCCTGAAGTCTTGCCGCATTTCCCTCCCTCCACAAACCTTGAGGCATTTCCCTCCCTCCCAAACTCTCGCCGCATGTCCATCCCACACGATGTCTCGCCGCATTTCCCTCCGACCACATCTCTCAACGCATTTCGCTCCCTCCCCATCTCTCTCCGCATTTCCTTGCCTCCACACCTTTCGCCGCATTTCCCTCCTTCCCAACACTCGCTGCATTTCCCTCCCTCCCCAACTCTCGCTGCATTTCCCTCCCTCCCCAACTCTCGCTGCATTTCCCTCCCTCCCCAAATCTTGAGGCATTACCCTCCCACCCCAACTCTCGCTGCATTTCCGTCCCACCCCAACTCTCGAGGCATTATTCCTCGCTCACCAACTCTTGCTGAATGTCCCTCCCTCCTGAAGTCTCGCCGCATTTCCCTCCCTCCACAACACTCCCCGCATTTCCCTCCCTCCCGAACTCTCGCTGCATTTCCCTCCCTCGCCAACTCTCGCTGCATTTCCCTCCCTACACAACTATTGCAGGATTTCCCTCCCTCCCCAACGCTCGCCGCATTTCCCTCCATCCAGAAATCTGGCCACAATTCCCTCTCCTCCCGAACTCTCGCCGCATTTCGCTCCCTCCCCAACTCCCGCTGCATTTCCCTCACTCCCCAACTGTTGAGGCATTTCCCTCCCTCCCCAACTCTTGCTGCATTTTCCTACCTACACAAATATCGCCAGATTTCCCTCCCTCCCCAACTCTCACTGCATTTCCCTCCCTCCACAAAACTCGCCGCATTTCCCTCGCCTACCGAACTCTCGCCGCATTTCCCTCCCTCCCCAACTCTCGGCGCATTTCTCTCCCTTCCCAACTCTGGCTGCATTTCTCTTCCTCTGCAACTGTCGCCGCATATCCCTCTCTCCCCAAGTCTCGCCGCATTTCCCTCCCTCCCCAACACTCGCCGCATTTCCCTCCCTCCCCAACTCTCGCTGCATTTTCCTCCCTCCTCAACTCTCGAAGCACTTCTCTCCCTCCCCAACTCTTGCTGCATTTCCCTCCCTCCCCAACTCTTGAGGCATTTCCCTCCCTCCCCAACTCTCACTGCATTTTGCTCCCTACACAACTATCATGGCATTTACGTCCCTCCCCAACTCTCGCTGCATTTCCCTCCCTCCAGAAATCTGGCCTCATTTCCCTCTACTGCCGAACTCTTGCCGCAATTTCCTCCCTCCCCATCTCTGGCCGCAGTTCTCTTCCTCCGCAACTGTCTCCGCATTTCCCTCACTCCCCAAGACTCACCGCATTTCTCTCCCTCCCCAACTCTCGCTGCATTTCCCTCCCTCCCCAAATCTCGAGGCATTACCCTTCCACCCCAACTCTCGCTGCATTTCCGTCCCACCCCAACTCTCGAGGCATTATTCCTCGCTCCCTAACTCTTGCCGAATGTCCCTCCATCCTGAAGTCACACCGCATTTCCCTCCCTCCACAAACCTCGAGGCATTTCCCTCCCTCCCCAACTCTCGCCGCAAGTCCATACCACCCGATGTCTCGCCGCATTTCCCTCCCACCACATCTCTCAACGCAATTCCCTCCCTCCCCATCTCTCTCCGCATTTCCTTGCCTCCACAACTTTCGCTGCATTTCCCTCCTTCCCAACACTCGCCACATTTCCCTCCCTCCCCAACTCTCGTTGCATTTCCCTCCCTCCCCAACTCTCGCTGCATTTCCCTCCCTCCCCAAATCTCGAGGCATTACCCTCCCACCCCAACTCTCGCTGCATTTCCGTCCCACCCCAACTCTCGAGGCATTATTCCTCGCTCCCCAACTCTTGCTGAATGTCCCTCCCTCCTGAAGTCTGCAGCATTTCCCTCCCTCCACAAACCTCGAGGCATTTCCCTCCCTCCCCAACTCTTGCCGCATGTCCATCCAAGCCGATGTCTCGCCGCATTTCCCTCCCACCACATCTCTCAACGCATTTCCCTCCCTCCCCATCTCTCTCCGCATTTCCTTGCCTCCACAACTTTCGCCGCATTTCCCTTCTTCCCAACACTTGCTGCATTTCCCTCGCTCCCCAACTCTCGCTGCATTTCCCTCCCTCCCCAACTCTCGCTGCATTTCCCTCCCTACACAACTATTGCAGGATTTCCCTCCCTCCCCAACTCTCGCCGCATTTCCCTCCCTCCCCAACTCTCGCTGCATTTCCCGCCCTACACAACTATTCCAGGATTTCCCTCCCTCCTCAACGCTCGCCGCATTTCCCTCCATCCAGAAATCTGGCCACATTTCCCTCTCCTCCCTTAACTCTTGCCACATTTCGCTCCCTCCCCAACTCTCGCCGCATTTCCCTCCCTCCCCAACTCTCGCTGCAATTTCCTCCCTCACCACCTCTCGAGGCATTTCCCTCCCTCCCCAACTCCTGCTGCATTTCCCTCACTCCCCAACTGTTGAGGCATTTCCCTCCCTCCCCAACTCTCGCCGCATTTCCCTCCCTCCACAAAACTCGCCGCATTTCCCTCTCCTACCGAACTCTCGCCGCATTTCCCTCCCTCCTTAACTCTCGCCGCATTTCTCTCCCTTCCCAACTCTGGCTGCATTTCTCTTCCTCTGCAATTGTCGCCACATATCCCTCTCTCCCCAAGTCTCGCCTCATTTCCCTCCCTCCCCAACACTCGCCGCATTTCCCTCCCTCCCCAACTCTCGCTGCATTTCCCTCCCTCCCCAACTCTCGAGGCATTTCCCTCCCTCCCCAACTCTCACTGCATTTTCGTCCCTACACGACTATCACGGCATTTCCGTCCCTCCCCAACTCTCGCCGCATTTCCCTCCCTCCAGAAATCTGGCCTCACTTCCCGCTACTGCCGATCTCTTGCCGCAATTTCCTCCCTCCCCATCTCTGGCCGCATTTCTCTTCCTCCGCAACTGTCACCACATTTCCCTCACTCCCCAAGACTCACCGCATTTCTCTCCCTCCCCAACTCTCGCTGCATTTCCCTCCTCCCCAAATCTCGAGGCATTACCCTCCCACCCCAACTCTCGCTGCATTTCCCTCCCACCCCAACTCTCGAGGCATTGTTCCTCGTAACCCAACTCTTGCCGACTGTCCCTCCCTACTGAAGTCTTGCCGCATTTCCCTCCCTCCACAAACCTCGAGGCATTTCCCTCCCTCCCAAACTCTCGCCGCATGTCCATCCCTCACGATGTCTCGCCGCATTTCCCTCCCACCACATCTCTCAACGCATTTCGCTCCCTCCCCAACTCTCTCCGCATTTCCATCCCTCCACACCTATCGCCGCATTTCCCTCCTTCCCAACACTCGCTGCATTTCCCTCCCTCCCCAACTCTCGCTGCATTTCCCTCCCTCCCCAAATCTTGAGGCATTACCCTCCCACCCCAACTCTCGCTGCATTTCCGTCCCACCCCAACTCTCGAGGCATTATTCCTCGCTCACCAACTCTTGCTGAATGTCCCTCCCTCCTGAAGTCTCGCCGCATTTCCCACCCTCCACAACACTCCCCGCATTTCCCTCACTCCCGAACTCTCGCTGCATTTCCCTCCCTCGCCAACTCTCGCTGCATTTCCCTCCGTACACAACTATTGCAGGATTTCCCTCCCTCCCCAACGCTCGCCGCATTTCCCTCCATCCAGAAATCTGGCCACAATTCCCTCTCCTCCCGAACTCTCGCCGCATTTCGCTCCCTCCCCAACTCCCGCTGCATTTCCCTCACTCCCCAACTGTTGAGGCATTTCCCTCCCTCCCCAACTCTTGCTGCATTTTCCTACATACACAAATATCGCCAGATTTCCCTCCCTCCCCAACTCTCACTGCATTTCCCTCCCTCCACAAAACTCGCCGCATTTCCCTCGCCTACCGAACTCTCGCCGCATTTCCCTCCCTCCCCAACTCTCGCCGCATTTCTCTCCCTTCCCAACTCTGGCTGCATTTCTCTTCCTCTGCAATTGTCGCCGCATATCCCTCTCTCCCCAAGTCTCGCCGCATTTCCCTCCCTCCCCAAAACTCGTTGCATTTCATTCCCTCCCCAACTCTCGCTGCATTTTCCTCCCTCCCCAACTCTCGAGGCATTTCCCTCCCTCCCCAACTCTCACTGCATTTTCCTCCCTACACAACTATCACGGCATTTACGTCCCTCCCCAACTCTCGCTGCATTTCCCTCCCTCCAGAAATCTGGCCGCATTTCCCTCTACTGCCGAAATCTTGCCACAATTTCCTCCCTCCCCATCTCAGGCCGCATTTCTCTTCCTCCGCAAATGTCTCCGCATTTCCCTCACTCCCCAAGACTCACCGCATTTCTCTCCCTCCCCAACTCTCGCTGCATTTCCCTCCCTCCCCAAATCTCGAGGCTTTACCCTCCCACCCCAACTTTCGCTGCATTTCCGTCCCACTCCAACTCTCGAGGCATTATTCCTCACTCCCCAACTCTTGCCGAATGTCCCTCCCTCCTGAAGTCTCGCCGCATTTCCCTCCCTCCACAAACCTCGAGGCATTTCCCTCCCTCCCCAACTCTCGCCGCAAGTCCATACCACCCGATGTCTCGCCGCATTTCCCTCCCACCACATCTCTCAACGCAATTCCCTCCCTCCCCATCTCTCTCCGCATTTCCTTGCCTCCACAACTTACGCCGCATTTCCCTCCTTCCCAACACTCGCCACATTTCCCTCCCTCCCCAACTCTCGTTGCATTTCCCTCCCTCCCCAACTCTCGCTGCATTTCCCTCCCTCCCCAAATCTCGAGGCATTACCCTCCCACCCCAACTCTCGCTGCATTTCCGTCCCACCCCAACTCTCGAGGCATTATTCCTCGCTCCCCAACTCTTGCTGAATGTCCCTCCCTCCTGAAGTCTGCAGCATTTCCCTCCCTCCACAAACCTCGAGGCATTTCCCTCCCTCCCCAACTCTTGCCGCATGTCCATCCAAGCCGATGTCTCGCCGCATTTCCCTCCCACCACATCTCTCAACGCATTTCCCTCCCTCCCCATCTCTCTCCGCATTTCCTTGCCTCCACAACTTTCGCCGCATTTCCCTCCTTCCCAACACTTGCTGCATTTCCCTCGCTCCCCAACTCTCGCTGCATTTCCCTCCCTCCCCAACTCTCGCTGCATTTCCCTCCCTACACAACTATTGCAGGATTTCCCTCCCTCCCCAACTCTCGCCGCATTTCCCTCCCTCCCCAACTCTCGCTGCATTTCCCGCCCTACACAACTATTCCAGGATTTCCCTCCCTCCTCAACGCTCGCCGCATTTCCCTCCATCCAGAAATCTGGCCACATTTCCCTCTCCTCCCTTAACTCTTGCCACATTTCGCTCCCTCCCCAACTCTCGCCGCATTTCCCTCCCTCCCCAACTCTCGCTGCAATTTCCTCCCTCACCACCTCTCGAGGCATTTCCCTCCCTCCCCAACTCCCGCTGCATTTCCCTCACTCCCCAACTGTTGAGGCATTTCCCTCCCTCCCCAACTCTCGCCGCATTTCCCTCCCTCCACAAAACTCGCCGCATTTCCCTCTCCTACCGAACTCTCGCCGCATTTCCCTCCCTCCTTAACTCTCGCCGCATTTCTCTCCCTTCCCAACTCTGGCTGCATTTCTCTTCCTCTGCAATTGTCGCCACATATCCCTCTCTCCCCAAGTCTCGCCTCATTTCCCTCCCTCCCCAACACTCGCCGCATTTCCCTCCCTCCCCAACTCTCGCTGCATTTCCCTCCCTCCCCAACTCTCGAGGCATTTCCCTCCCTCCCCAACTCTCACTGCATTTTCGTCCCTACACGACTATCACGGCATTTCCGTCCCTCCCCAACTCTTGCCGCATTTCCCTCCCTCCAGAAATCTGGCCTCACTTCCTGCTACTGCCGATCTCTTGCCGCAATTTCCTCCCTCCCCATCTCTGGCCGCATTTCTCTTCCTCCGCAACTGTCACCACATTTCCCTCACTCCCCAAGACTCACCGCATTTCTCTCCCTCCCCAACTCTCGCTGCATTTCCCTCCTCCCCAAATCTCGAGGCATTACCCTCCCACCCCAACTCTCGCTGCATTTCCCTCCCACCCCAACTCTCGAGGCATTGTTCCTCGCACCCCAACTCTTGCCGACTGTCCCTCCCTCCTGAAGTCTTGCCGCATTTCCCTCCCTCCACAAACCTCGAGGCATTTCCCTCCCTCCCAAACTCTCGCCGCATGTCCATCCCTCACGATGTCTCGCCGCATTTCCCTCCCACCACATCTCTCAACGCATTTCGCTCCCTCCCCATCTCTCTCCGCATTTTCTTGCCTCCACACCTTTCGCCGCATTTCCCTCCTTCCCAACACTCGCTGCATTTCCCTCCCTCCCCAACTCTCGCTTCATTTCCCTCCCTCCCCAACTCTCGCTGCATTTCCCTCCCTCCCCAAATCTTGAGGCATTACCCTCCCACCCCAACTCTCGCTGCATTTCCGTCCCACCCCAACTCTCGAGGCATTATTCCTCGCTCACCAACTCTTGCTGAATGTCCCTCCCTCCTGAAGTCTCGCCGCATTTCCCTCCCTCCACAACACTCCCCGCATTTCCCTCCCTCCCGAACTCTCGCTGCATTTCCCTCCCTCGCCAACTCTCGCTGCATTTCCCTCCCTACACAACTATTGCAGGATTTCCCTCCCTCCCCAACGCTCGCCGCATTTCCCTCCATCCAGAAATCTGGCCACAATTCCCTCTCCTCCCGAACTCTCGCCGCATTTCGCTCCCTCCCCAACTCCCGCTGCATTTCCCTCACTCCCCAACTGTTGAGGCATTTCCCTCCCTCCCCAACTCTTGCTGCATTTTCCTACCTACACAAATATCGCCAGATTTCCCTCCCTCCCCAACTCTCACTGCATTTCCCTCCCTCCACAAAACTCGCCGCATTTCCCTCGCCTACCGAACTCTCGCCGCATTTCCCTCCCTCCCCAACTCTCGCCGCATTTCTCTCCCTTCCCAACTCTGGCTGCATTTCTCTTCCTCTGCAATTGTCACCGCATATCCCTCTCTCCCCAAGTCTCGCCGCATTTCCCTCCCTCCCCAAAACTCGTTGCATTTCATTCCCTCCCCAACTCTCGCTGCATTTTCCTCCCTCCCCAACTCTCGAGGCATTTCCCTCCCTCCCCAACTCTCGATGCATTTCCCTCCCTCCCCAACTCCCGCTGCATTTCCCTCACTCCCCAACTGTTGAGGCATTTCCCTCCCTCCCCAACTCTCGCTGCATTTTCCTCCCTACACAAATATCGCCGGATTTCCCTCCCTCCCCAACTCTCGCTGCATTTCCCTCCCTCCACAAAACTCGCCGCATTTCCCTCTCCTACCGAACTCTCGCCGCATTTCCCTCCCTCCCCAACTCTCGCCGCATTTCTCTCCCTTCCCAACTCTGGCTGCATTTCTCTTCCTCTGCAATTGTCGCCGCATATCCCTCTCTCCCCAAGTCTCGCCGCATTTCCCTCCCTCCCCAACACTCGCTGCATTTCCCTCCCTCCCCAACTCTCGCTGCATTTTCCTCCCTCCTCAACTCTCGAAGCACTTCTCTCCCTCCCCAACTCTTGCTGCATTTCCCTCCCTCCCCAACTCTTGAGGCATTTCCCTTCCCTCCCCAACTCTCACTGCATTTTGCTCCCTACACAACTATCATGGCATTTACGTCCCTCCCCAACTCTCGCTGCATTTCCCTCCCTCCAGAAATCTGGCCGCATTTCCCTCTACTGCCGAAATCTTGCCACAATTTCCTCCCTCCCCATCTCAGGCCGCATTTCTCTTCCTCCGCAAATGTCTCTGCATTTCCCTCACTCCCCAAGACTCACCGCATTTCTCTCCCTCCCCAACTCTCGCTGCATTTCCCTCCCTCCCCAAATCTCGAGGCATTACCCTCCCACCCCAACTTTCGCTGCATTTCCGTCCCACTCCAACTCTCGAGGCATTATTCCTCGCTCCCCAACTCTTGCCGAATGTCCCTCCCTCCTGAAGTCTCGCCGCATTTCCCTCCCTCCACAAACCTCGAGGCATTTCCCTCCCTCCCCAACTCTCGCCGCAAGTCCATACCACCCGATGTCTCGCCGCATTTCCCTCCCACCACATCTCTCAACGCAATTCCCTCCCTCCCCATCTCTCTCCGCATTTCCTTGCCTCCACAACTTTCGCCGCATTTCCCTCCTTCCCAACACTCGCCACATTTCCCTCCCTCCCCAACTCTCGTTGCATTTCCCTCCCTCCCCAACTCTCGCTGCATTTCCCTCCCTCCCCAAATCTCGAGGCATTACCCTCCCACCCCAACTCTCGCTGCATTTCCGTCCCACCCCAACTCTCGAGGCATTATTCCTCGCTCCCCAACTCTTGCTGAATGTCCCTCCCTCCTGAAGTCTGCAGCATTTCCCTCCCTCCACAAACCTCGAGGCATTTCCCTCCCTCCCCAACTCTTGCCGCATGTCCATCCAAGCCGATGTCTCGCCGCATTTCCCTCCCACCACATCTCTCAACGCATTTCCCTCCCTCCCCATCTCTCTCCGCATTTCCTTGCCTCCACAACTTTCGCCGCATTTCCCTCCTTCCCAACACTTGCTGCATTTCCCTCGCTCCCCAACTCTCGCTGCATTTCCCTCCCTCCCCAACTCTCGCTGCATTTCCCTCCCTACACAACTATTGCAGGATTTCCCTCCCTCCCCAACTCTCGCCGCATTTCCCTCCCTCCCCAACTCTCGCTGCATTTCCCGCCCTACACAACTATTCCAGGATTTCCCTCCCTCCTCAACGCTCGCCGCATTTCCCTCCATCCAGAAATCTGGCCACATTTCCCTCTCCTCCCTTAACTCTTGCCACATTTCGCTCCCTCCCCAACTCTCGCCGCATTTCCCTCCCTCCCCAACTCTCGCTGCAATTTCCTCCCTCACCACCTCTCGAGGCATTTCCCTCCCTCCCCAACTCCCGCTGCATTTCCCTCACTCCCCAACTGTTGAGGCATTTCCCTCCCTCCCCAACTCTCGCCGCATTTCCCTCCCTCCACAAAACTCGCCGCATTTCCCTCTCCTACCGAACTCTCGCCGCATTTCCCTCCCTCCTTAACTCTCGCCGCATTTCTCTCCCTTCCCAACTCTGGCTGCATTTCTCTTCCTCTGCAATTGTCGCCACATATCCCTCTCTCCCCAAGTCTCGCCTCATTTCCCTCCCTCCCCAACACTCGCCGCATTTCCCTCCCTCCCCAACTCTCGCTGCATTTCCCTCCCTCCCCAACTCTCGAGGCATTTCCCTCCCTCCCCAACTCTCACTGCATTTTCGTCCCTACACGACTATCACGGCATTTCCGTCCCTCCCGAACTCTCGCCGCATTTCCCTCCCTCCAGAAATCTGGCCTCACTTCCCGCTACTGCCGATCTCTTGCCGCAATTTCCTCCCTCCCCATCTCTGGCCGCATTTCTCTTCCTCCGCAACTGTCACCACATTTCCCTCACTCCCCAAGACTCACCGCATTTCTCTCCCTCCCCAACTCTCGCTGCATTTCCCTCCTCCCCAAATCTCGAGGCATTACCCTCCCACCCCAACTCTCGCTGCATTTCCCTCCCACCCCAACTCTCGAGGCATTGTTCCTCGCACCCCAACTCTTGCCGACTGTCCCTCCCTCCTGAAGTCTTGCCGCATTTCCCTCCCTCCACAAACCTCGAGGCATTTCCCTCCCTCCCAAACTCTCGCCGCATGTCCATCCCACACGATGTCTCGCCGCATTTCCCTCCCACCACATCTCTCAACGCATTTCGCTCCCTCCCCATCTCTCTCCGCATTTCCTTGCCTCCACACCTTTCGCCGCATTTCCCTACTTCCCAACACTTGCTGCATTTCCCTCCCTCCCCAACTCTCGCTGCATTTCCCTCCCTCCCCAACTCTCGCTGCATTTCCCTCCCTCCCCAAATCTTGAGGCATTACCCTCCCACCCCAACTCTCGCTGCATTTCCGTCCCACCCCAACTCTCGAGGCATTATTCCTCGCTCACCAACTCTTGCTGAATGTCCCTCCCTCCTGAAGTCTCGCCGCATTTCCCTCCCTCCACAACACTCCCCGCATTTCCCTCCCTCCCGAACTCTCGCTGCATTTCCCTCCCTCGCCAACTCTCGCTGCATTTCCCTCCCTACACAACTATTGCAGGATTTCCCTCCCTCCCCAACGCTCGCCGCATTTCCCTCCATCCAGAAATCTGGCCACAATTCCCTCTCCTCCCGAACTCTCGCCGCATTTCGCTCCCTCCCCAACTCCCGCTGCGTTTCCCTCACTCCCCAACTGTTGAGGCATTTCCCTCCCTCCCCAACTCTCGCTGCATTTTCCTACCTACACAAATATCGCCAGATTTCCCTCCCTCCCCAACTCTCACTGCATTTCCCTCCCTCCACAAAACTCGCCGCATTTCCCTCGCCTACCGAACTCTCGCCGCATTTCCCTCCCTCCCCAACTCTCGCCGCATTTCTCTCCCTTCCCAACTCTGGCTGCATTTCTCTTCCTCTGCAATTGTCGCCGCATATCCCTCTCTCCCCAAGTCTCGCCGCATTTCCCTCCCTCCCCAAAACTCGTCGCATTTCATTCCCTCCCCAACTCTCGCTGCATTTTCCTCCCTCCTCAACTCTCGAAGCACTTCTCTTCCTCCCCAACTCTTGCTGCATTTCCCTCCCTCCCCAACTCTCGCTGCATTTCCCTCCCTCCAGAAATCTGGCCACATTTCCCTCTATTGCCGAAATCTTGCCACAATTTCCTCCCTCCCCATCTCAGGCCGCATGTCTCTTCCTCCGCAAATGTCTCCGCATTTCCCTCACTCCCCAAGACTCACCGCATTTCTCTCCCTCCCCAACTCTCGCTGCATTTCCCTCCCTCCCCAAATCTCGAGGCATTACCCTCCCACCCCAACTTTCGCTGCATTTCCGGCCCACTCCAACTCTCGAGGCATTATTCCTCGCTCCCCAACTCTTGCCGAATGTCCCTCCCTCCTGAAGTCTCGCCGCATTTCCCTCCCTCCACAAACCTCGAGGCATTTCCCTCCCTCCCCAACTCTCGCCGCATGTCCATCCAACCCGATGTCTCGCCGTATTTCCCTCCCACCACATCTCTCAATGCATTTCCCTCCCTCCCCAACTCTCTCCGCATTTCCTTGCCTCCACAACTTTCACCGCATTTCCCTCCTTCCCAACACTCGCCGCATTTCATTCCCTCCCCAACTCTCGCTGCATTTCCCTCCCTCCCCAACTCTCGCTGCATTTCCCTCCCTCCCCAAATCTCGAGGCATTACCCTCCCACCCCAACTCTCGCTGCATTTCCGTCCCACCCCAACTCTCGAGGCATTATTCCTCGCTCCCCAACTCTTGCTGAATGTCCCTCCCTCCTGAAGTCTCGCCGCATTTCCCTCCCTCCACAAACCTCGAGGCATTTCCCTCCCTCCCCAACTCTTGCCGCATGTCCATCCCACCCGATGTCTCGCCGCATTTCCCTCTCACCACATCTCTCAACGCATTTCCCTCCCTCCCCATCTCTCTCCGCATTTCCTTGCCTCCACAACTTTCGCCGCATTTCCCTCCTTCCCAACACTCGCCGCATTTCCCACCCTCCCCAACTCTCGCTGCATTTCCCTCCCTCCCCAACTCTCGCTGCATTTCCCTCCCTACACAACTATTGCAGGATTTCCCTCCCTCCCCAACGCTCGCCGCATTTCCCTCCATCCAGAAATCTGGCCACATTTCCCTCTCCTCCCGAACTCTTGCCGCATTTCGCTCCCTCCCCAACTCTCGCCGCATTTCCCTCCCTCCCCAACTCTTGCTGCAATTTCCTCCCTCACCAACTCTCGATGCATTTCCCTCCCTCCCCAACTCCCGCTGCATTTCCCTCACTCCCCAACTGTTGAGGCATTTCCCTCCCTCCCCAACTCTCGCTGCATTTTCCTCCCTACACAAATATCGCCGGATTTCCCTCCCTCCCCAACTCTCGCTGCATTTCCCTCCCTCCACAAAACTCGCCGCATTTCCCTCTCCTACCGAACTCTCGCCGCATTTCCCTCCCTCCCCAACTCTCGGCGCATTTCTCTCCCTTCCCAACTCTGGCTGCATTTCTCTTCCTCTGCAATTGTCGCCGCATATCCCTCTCTCCCCAAGTCTCGCCGCATTTCCCTCCCTCCCCAACACTCGCTGCATTTCCCTCCCTCCCCAACTCTCGCTGCATTTTCCTCCCTCCTCAACTCTCGAAGCACTTCTCTCCCTCCCCAACTCTTGCTGCATTTCCCTCCCTCCCCAACTCTTGAGGCATTTCCCTCCCTCCCCAACTCTCACTGCATTTTGCTCCCTACACAACTATCATGGCATTTACGTCCCTCCCCAACTCTCGCTGCATTTCCCTCCCTCCAGAAATCTGGCCTCATTTCCCTCTACTGCCGAACTCTTGCCGCAATTTCCTCCCTCCCCATCTCTGGCCGCAGTTCTCTTCCTCCGCAACTGTCTCCGCATTTCCCTCACTCCCCAAGACTCACCGCATTTCTCTCCCTCCCCAACTCTCGCTGCATTTCCCTCCCTCCCCAAATCTCGAGGCATTACCCTTCCACCCCAACTCTCGCTGCATTTCCGTCCCACCCCAACTCTCGAGGCATTATTCCTCGCTCCCTAACTCTTGCCGAATGTCCCTCCATCCTGAAGTCCCGCCGCATTTCCCTCCCTCCACAAACCTCGAGGCATTTCCCTCCCTCCCCAACTCTCGCCGCAAGTCCATACCACCCGATTTCTCGCCGCATTTCCCTCCCACCACATCTCTCAACGCAATTCCCTCCCTCCCCATCTCTCTCCGCATTTCCTTGCCTCCACAACTTTCGCCGCATTTCCCTCCTTCCCAACACTCGCCACATTTCCCTCCCTCCCCAACTCTCGTTGCATTTCCCTCCCTCCCCAACTCTCGCTGCATTTCCCTCCCTCCCCAAATCTCGAGGCATTACCCTCCCACCCCAACTCTCGCTGCATTTCCGTCCCACCCCAACTCTCGAGGCATTATTCCTCGCTCCCCAACTCTTGCTGAATGTCCCTCCCTCCTGAAGTCTGCAGCATTTCCCTCCCTCCACAAACCTCGAGGCATTTCCCTCCCTCCCCAACTCTTGCCGCATGTCCATCCAAGCCGATGTCTCGCCGCATTTCCCTCCCACCACATCTCTCAACGCATTTCCCTCCCTCCCCATCTCTCTCCGCATTTCCTTGCCTCCACAACTTTCGCCGCATTTCCCTCCTTCCCAACACTTGCTGCATTTCCCTCGCTCCCCAACTCTCGCTGCATTTACCTCCCTCCCCAACTCTCGCTGCATTTCCCTCCCAACACAACTATTGCAGGATTTCCCTCCCTCCCCAACGCTCGCCGCATTTCCCTCCCTCCCCAACTCTCGCTGCATTTCCCTCCCTCCCCAACTCTCGCTGCATTTCCCTCCCTCCCCAAATCTTGAGGCATTACCCTCCCACCCCAACTCTCGCTGCATTTCCGTCCCACCCCAACTCTCGAGGCATTATTCCTCGCTCACCAACTCTTGCTGAATGTCCCTCCCTCCTGAAGTCTCGCCGCATTTCCCTCCCTCCACAACACTCCCCGCATTTCCCTCCCTCCCGAACTCTCGCTGCATTTCCCTCCCTCGCCAACTCTCGCTGCATTTCCCTCCCTACACAACTATTGCAGGATTTCCCTCCCTCCCCAACGCTCGCCGCATTTCCCTCCATCCAGAAATCTGGCCACAATTCCCTCTCCTCCCGAACTCTCGCCGCATTTCGCTCCCTCCCCAACTCTCGCTGCATTTCCCTCCTCCCCAAATCTCGAGGCATTACCCTCCCACCCCAACTCTCGCTGCATTTCCCTCCCACCCCAACTCTCGAGGCATTGTTCCTCGCACCCCAACTCTTGCCGACTGTCCCTCCCTCCTGAAGTCTTGCCGCATTTCCCTCCCTCCACAAACCTCGAGGCATTTCCCTCCCTCCCAAACTCTCGCCGCATGTCCATCCCACACGATGTCTCGCCGCATTTCCCTCCCACCACATCTCTCAACGCATTTCGCTCCCTCCCCATCTCTCTCCGCATTTCCTTGCCTCCACACCTTTCGCCGCATTTCCCTACTTCCCAACACTTGCTGCATTTCCCTCCCTCCCCAACTCTCGCTGCATTTCCCTCCCTCCCCAACTCTCGCTGCATTTCCCTCCCTCCCCAAATCTTGAGGCATTACCCTCCCACCCCAACTCTCGCTGCATTTCCGTCCCACCCCAACTCTCGAGGCATTATTCCTCGCTCACCAACTCTTGCTGAATGTCCCTCCCTCCTGAAGTCTCGCCGCATTTCCCTCCCTCCACAACACTCCCCGCATTTCCCTCCCTCCCGAACTCTCGCTGCATTTCCCTCCCTCGCCAACTCTCGCTGCATTTCCCTCCCTACACAACTATTGCAGGATTTCCCTCCCTCCCCAACGCTCGCCGCATTTCCCTCCATCCAGAAATCTGGCCACAATTCCCTCTCCTCCCGAACTCTCGCCGCATTTCGCTCCCTCCCCAACTCCCGCTGCGTTTCCCTCACTCCCCAACTGTTGAGGCATTTCCCTCCCTCCCCAACTCTCGCTGCATTTTCCTACCTACACAAATATCGCCAGATTTCCCTCCCTCCCCAACTCTCACTGCATTTCCCTCCCTCCACAAAACTCGCCGCATTTCCCTCGCCTACCGAACTCTCGCCGCATTTCCCTCCCTCCCCAACTCTCGCCGCATTTCTCTCCCTTCCCAACTCTGGCTGCATTTCTCTTCCTCTGCAATTGTCGCCGCATATCCCTCTCTCCCCAAGTCTCGCCGCATTTCCCTCCCTCCCCAAAACTCGTCGCATTTCATTCCCTCCCCAACTCTCGCTGCATTTTCCTCCCTCCTCAACTCTCGAAGCACTTCTCTTCCTCCCCAACTCTTGCTGCATTTCCCTCCCTCCCCAACTCTCGCTGCATTTCCCTCCCTCCAGAAATCTGGCCGCATTTCCCTCTATTGCCGAAATCTTGCCACAATTTCCTCCCTCCCCATCTCAGGCCGCATGTCTCTTCCTCCGCAAATGTCTCCGCATTTCCCTCACTCCCCAAGACTCACCGCATTTCTCTCCCTCCCCAACTCTCGCTGCATTTCCCTCCCTCCCCAAATCTCGAGGCATTACCCTCCCACCCCAACTTTCGCTGCATTTCCGGCCCACTCCAACTCTCGAGGCATTATTCCTCGCTCCCCAACTCTTGCCGAATGTCCCTCCCTCCTGAAGTCTCGCCACATTTCCCTCCCTCCACAAACCTCGAGGCATTTCCCTCCCTCCCCAACTCTCGCCGCATGTCCATCCCACCCGATGTCTCGCCGTATTTCCCTCCCACCACATCTCTCAATGCATTTCCCTCCCTCCCCAACTCTCTCCGCATTTCCTTGCCTCCACAACTTTCACCGCATTTCCCTCCTTCCCAACACTCGCCGCATTTCATTCCCTCCCCAACTCTCGCTGCATTTCCCTCCCTCCCCAACTCTCGCTGCATTTCCCTCCCTCCCCAAATCTCGAGGCATTACCCTCCCACCCCAACTCTCGCTGCATTTCCGTCCCACCCCAACTCTCGAGGCATTATTCCTCGCTCCCCAACTCTTGCTGAATGTCCCTCCCTCCTGAAGTCTCGCCGCATTTCCCTCCCTCCACAAACCTCGAGGCATTTCCCTCCCTCCCCAACTCTTGCCGCATGTCCATCCCACCCGATGTCTCGCCGCATTTCCCTCTCACCACATCTCTCAACGCATTTCCATCCCTCCCCATCTCTCTCCGCATTTCCTTGCCTCCACAACTTTCGCCGCATTTCCCTCCTTCCCAACACTCGCCGCATTTCCCTCCCTCCCCAACTCTCGCTGCATTTCCCTCCCTCCCCAACTCTCGCTGCATTTCCCTCCCTACACAACTATTGCAGGATTTCCCTCCCTCCCCAACGCTCGCCGCATTTCCCTCCATCCAGAAATCTGGCCACATTTCCCTCTCCTCCCGAACTCTTGCCGCATTTCGCTCCCTCCCCAACTCTCGCCGCATTTCCCTTCCTCCCCAACTCTTGCTGCAATTTCCTCCCTCACCAACTCTCGATGCATTTCCCTCCCTCCCCAACTCTCGTTGCATTTCCCTCCCTCCCCAACTCTCGCTGCATTTCCCTCCCTCCCCAAATCTCGAGGCATTACCCTCCCACCCCAACTCTCGCTGCATTTCCGTCCCACCCCAACTCTCGAGGCATTATTGCTCGCTCCCCAACTCTTGCTGAATGTCCCTCCCTCCTGAAGTCTGCAGCATTTCCCTCCCTCCACAAACCTCGAGGCATTTCCCTCCCTCCCCAACTCTTGCCGCATGTCCATCCAAGCCGATGTCTCGCCGCATTTCCCTCCCACCACATCTCTCAACGCATTTCCCTCCCTCCCCATCTCTCTCCGCATTTCCTTGCCTCCACAACTTTCGCCGCATTTCCCTCCTTCCCAACACTTGCTGCATTTCCCTCGCTCCCCAACTCTCGCTGCATTTACCTCCCTCCCCAACTCTCGCTGCATTTCCCTCCCAACACAACTATTGCAGGATTTCCCTCCCTCCCCAACGCTCGCCGCATTTCCCTCCCTCCCCAACTCTCGCTGCATTTCCCTCCCTCCCCAACTCTCGCTGCATTTCCCTCCCTCCCCAAATCTTGAGGCATTACCCTCCCACCCCAACTCTCGCTGCATTTCCGTCCCACCCCAACTCTCGAGGCATTATTCCTCGCTCACCAACTCTTGCTGAATGTCCCTCCCTCCTGAAGTCTCGCCGCATTTCCCTCCCTCCACAACACTCCCCGCATTTCCCTCCCTCCCGAACTCTCGCTGCATTTCCCTCCCTCGCCAACTCTCGCTGCATTTCCCTCCCTACACAACTATTGCAGGATTTCCCTCCCTCCCCAACGCTCGCCGCATTTCCCTCCATCCAGAAATCTGGCCACAATTCCCTCTCCTCCCGAACTCTCGCCGCATTTCGCTCCCTCCCCAACTCTCGCTGCATTTCCCTCCTCCCCAAATCTCGAGGCATTACCCTCCCACCCCAACTCTCGCTGCATTTCCCTCCCACCCCAACTCTCGAGGCATTGTTCCTCGCACCCCAACTCTTGCCGACTGTCCCTCCCTCCTGAAGTCTTGCCGCATTTCCCTCCCTCCACAAACCTCGAGGCATTTCCCTCCCTCCCAAACTCTCGCCGCATGTCCATCCCACACGATGTCTCGCCGCATTTCCCTCCCACCACATCTCTCAACGCATTTCGCTCCCTCCCCATCTCTCTCCGCATTTCCTTGCCTCCACACCTTTCGCCGCATTTCCCTACTTCCCAACACTTGCTGCATTTCCCTCCCTCCCCAACTCTCGCTGCATTTCCCTCCCTCCCCAACTCTCGCTGCATTTCCCTCCCTCCCCAAATCTTGAGGCATTACCCTCCCACCCCAACTCTCGCTGCATTTCCGTCCCACCCCAACTCTCGAGGCATTATTCCTCGCTCACCAACTCTTGCTGAATGTCCCTCCCTCCTGAAGTCTCGCCGCATTTCCCTCCCTCCACAACACTCCCCGCATTTCCCTCCCTCCCGAACTCTCGCTGCATTTCCCTCCCTCGCCAACTCTCGCTGCATTTCCCTCCCTACACAACTATTGCAGGATTTCCCTCCCTCCCCAACGCTCGCCGCATTTCCCTCCATCCAGAAATCTGGCCACAATTCCCTCTCCTCCCGAACTCTCGCCGCATTTCGCTCCCTCCCCAACTCCCGCTGCGTTTCCCTCACTCCCCAACTGTTGAGGCATTTCCCTCCCTCCCCAACTCTCGCTGCATTTTCCTACCTACACAAATATCGCCAGATTTCCCTCCCTCCCCAACTCTCACTGCATTTCCCTCCCTCCACAAAACTCGCCGCATTTCCCTCGCCTACCGAACTCTCGCCGCATTTCCCTCCCTCCCCAACTCTCGCCGCATTTCTCTCCCTTCCCAACTCTGGCTGCATTTCTCTTCCTCTGCAATTGTCGCCGCATATCCCTCTCTCCCCAAGTCTCGCCGCATTTCCCTCCCTCCCCAAAACTCGTCGCATTTCATTCCCTCCCCAACTCTCGCTGCATTTTCCTCCCTCCTCAACTCTCGAAGCACTTCTCTTCCTCCCCAACTCTTGCTGCATTTCCCTCCCTCCCCAACTCTCGCTGCATTTCCCTCCCTCCAGAAATCTGGCCGCATTTCCCTCTATTGCCGAAATCTTGCCACAATTTCCTCCCTCCCCATCTCAGGCCGCATGTCTCTTCCTCCGCAAATGTCTCCGCATTTCCCTCACTCCCCAAGACTCACCGCATTTCTCTCCCTCCCCAACTCTCGCTGCATTTCCCTCCCTCCCCAAATCTCGAGGCATTACCCTCCCACCCCAACTTTCGCTGCATTTCCGGCCCACTCCAACTCTCGAGGCATTATTCCTCGCTCCCCAACTCTTGCCGAATGTCCCTCCCTCCTGAAGTCTCGCCGCATTTCCCTCCCTCCACAAACCTCGAGGCATTTCCCTCCCTCCCCAACTCTCGCCGCATGTCCATCCCACCCGATGTCTCGCCGTATTTCCCTCCCACCACATCTCTCAATGCATTTCCCTCCCTCCCCAACTCTCTCCGCATTTCCTTGCCTCCACAACTTTCACCGCATTTCCCTCCTTCCCAACACTCGCCGCATTTCATTCCCTCCCCAACTCTCGCTGCATTTCCCTCCCTCCCCAACTCTCGCTGCATTTCCCTCCCTCCCCAAATCTCGAGGCATTACCCTCCCACCCCAACTCTCGCTGCATTTCCGTCCCACCCCAACTCTCGAGGCATTATTCCTCGCTCCCCAACTCTTGCTGAATGTCCCTCCCTCCTGAAGTCTCGCCGCATTTCCCTCCCTCCACAAACCTCGAGGCATTTCCCTCCCTCCCCAACTCTTGCCGCATGTCCATCCCACCCGATGTCTCGCCGCATTTCCCTCTCACCACATCTCTCAACGCATTTCCCTCCCTCCCCATCTCTCTCCGCATTTCCTTGCCTCCACAACTTTCGCCGCATTTCCCTCCTTCCCAACACTCGCCGCATTTCCCTCCCTCCCCAACTCTCGCTGCATTTCCCTCCCTCCCCAACTCTCGCTGCATTTCCCTCCCTACACAACTATTGCAGGATTTCCCTCCCTCCCCAACGCTCGCCGCATTTCCCTCCATCCAGAAATCTGGCCACATTTCCCTCTCCTCCCGAACTCTTGCCGCATTTCGCTCCCTCCCCAACTCTCGCCGCATTTCCCTCCCTCCCCAACTCTTGCTGCAATTTCCTCCCTCACCAACTCTCGATGCATTTCCCTCCCTCCCCAACTCCCGCTGCATTTCCCTCACTCCCCAACTGTTGAGGCATTTCCCTCCCTCCCCAACTCTCGCTGCATTTTCCTCCCTACACAAATATCGCCGGATTTCCCTCCCTCCCCAACTCTCGCTGCATTTCCCTCCCTCCACAAAACTCGCCGCATTTCCCTCTCCTACCGAACTCTCGCCGCATTTCCCTCCCTCCCCAACTCTCGGCGCATTTCTCTCCCTTCCCAACTCTGGCTGCATTTCTCTTCCTCTGCAATTGTCGCCGCATATCCCTCTCTCCCCAAGTCTCGCCGCATTTCCCTCCCTCCCCAACACTCGCTGCATTTCCCTCCCTCCCCAACTCTCGCTGCATTTTCCTCCCTCCTCAACTCTCGAAGCACTTCTCTCCCTCCCCAACTCTTGCTGCATTTCCCTCCCTCCCCAACTCTTGAGGCATTTCCCTCCCTCCCCAACTCTCACTGCATTTTGCTCCCTACACAACTATCATGGCATTTACGTCCCTCCCCAACTCTCGCTGCATTTCCCTCCCTCCAGAAATCTGGCCTCATTTCCCTCTACTGCCGAACTCTTGCCGCAATTTCCTCCCTCCCCATCTCTGGCCGCAGTTCTCTTCCTCCGCAACTGTCTCCGCATTTCCCTCACTCCCCAAGACTCACCGCATTTCTCTCCCTCCCCAACTCTCGCTGCATTTCCCTCCCTCCCCAAATCTCGAGGCATTACCCTTCCACCCCAACTCTCGCTGCATTTCCCTCCCTCCCCAAATCTCGAGGCATTACCCTCCCACCCCAACTCTCGCTGCATTTCCGTCCCACCCCAACTCTCGAGGCATTATTCCTCGCTCCCCAACTCTTGCTGAATGTCCCTCCCTCCTGAAGTCTGCAGCATTTCCCTCCCTCCACAAACCTCGAGGCATTTCCCTCCCTCCCCAACTCTTGCCGCATGTCCATCCAAGCCGATGTCTCGCCGCATTTCCCTCCCACCACATCTCTCAACGCATTTCCCTCCCTCCCCATCTCTCTCCGCATTTCCTTGCCTCCACAACTTTCGCCGCATTTCCCTCCTTCCCAACACTTGCTGCATTTCCCTCGCTCCCCAACTCTCGCTGCATTTACCTCCCTCCCCAACTCTCGCTGCATTTCCCTCCCAACACAACTATTGCAGGATTTCCCTCCCTCCCCAACGCTCGCCGCATTTCTCTCCCTTCCCAACTCTGGCTGCATTTCTCTTCCTCTGCAATTGTCGCCGCATATCCCTCTCTCCCCAAGTCTCGCCGCATTTCCCTCCCTCCCCAAAACTCGTCGCATTTCATTCCCTCCCCAACTCTCGCTGCATTTTCCTCCCTCCTCAACTCTCGAAGCACTTCTCTTCCTCCCCAACTCTTGCTGCATTTCCCTCCCTCCCCAACTCTCGCTGCATTTCCCTCCCTCCAGAAATCTGGCCGCATTTCCCTCTATTGCCGAAATCTTGCCACAATTTCCTCCCTCCCCATCTCAGGCCGCATGTCTCTTCCTCCGCAAATGTCTCCGCATTTCCCTCACTCCCCAAGACTCACCGCATTTCTCTCCCTCCCCAACTCTCGCTGCATTTCCCTCCCTCCCCAAATCTCGAGGCATTACCCTCCCACCCCAACTTTCGCTGCATTTCCGGCCCACTCCAACTCTCGAGGCATTATTCCTCGCTCCCCAACTCTTGCCGAATGTCCCTCCCTCCTGAAGTCTCGCCGCATTTCCCTCCCTCCACAAACCTCGAGGCATTTCCCTCCCTCCCCAACTCTCGCCGCATGTCCATCCCACCCGATGTCTCGCCGTATTTCCCTCCCACCACATCTCTCAATGCATTTCCCTCCCTCCCCAACTCTCTCCGCATTTCCTTGCCTCCACAACTTTCACCGCATTTCCCTCCTTCCCAACACTCGCCGCATTTCATTCCCTCCCCAACTCTCGCTGCATTTCCCTCCCTCCCCAACTCTCGCTGCATTTCCCTCCCTCCCCAAATCTCGAGGCATTACCCTCCCACCCCAACTCTCGCTGCATTTCCGTCCCACCCCAACTCTCGAGGCATTATTCCTCGCTCCCCAACTCTTGCTGAATGTCCCTCCCTCCTGAAGTCTCGTCGCATTTCCCTCCCTCCACAAACCTCGAGGCATTTCCCTCCCTCCCCAACTCTTGCCGCATGTCCATCCCACCCGATGTCTCGCCGCATTTCCCTCCCACCACATCTCTCAACGCATTTCCCTCCCTCCCCATCTCTATCCGCATTTCCTTGCCTCCACATCTTTCGCCGCATTTCCCTCCTTCCCAACACTCGCCGCATTTGCCTCCCTCCCCAACTCTCGCCGCATTTCCCTCCCTCTCCAACTCTCGCTGCATTTCCCTCCCTACACATCTATTGCAGGATTTCCCTCCCTCCCCAACGCTCGCCGCATTTCCCTCCATCCAGAAATCTGGCCACATTTCCCTCTCCTCCCGAACTCTCGCCACATTTCGCTCCCTCCCCAACTCTCGCCGCATTTCCCTCACTTCCCAACTGTTGAGGCATTTCCCTCCCTCCCCAACTCTCGCTGCATTTCCCTCACTCCCCAACTGTTGAGGCATTTCCCTCCCTCCCCAACTCTCGCTGCATTTTCCTCCCTACACAAATATCGCCGGATTTCCCTCCCTCCCCAACTCTCGCTGCATTTCCCTCCCTCCACAAAACTCGCCGCATTTCCCTCTCTTACCGAACACTCGCCGCATTTCCCTCCCTCCCCAACTCTCACCGCATTTCTCTCCCTTCCCAACTCTGGCTGCATTTCTCTTCCTCTGCAATTGTCGCCGCATATCCCTCTCTCCCCAAGTCTCGTCGCATTTCCCTCCCTCTCCAACACTCACCACATTTCCCTCCCTCCCCAACTCTCGCTGCATTTCCCTCCCTCCCCAACTCTCGAGGCATTTCCCTCCATCCCCAACTCTCGCTGCATTTCCCTCCCTCCCCAACTCTTGCCGTATTTCCCTCCCCCCCATGTCGCGCCGCAGTTCTCTCCCTCCTGAACCCTCAGCGCTTTTCACTCCATTCACAACTCTCGCCGCGTTTCCCTCTCTCCCGAACACTCTCCGCATTTCCCTCCCTCCTGAACTCTCGCTGCATTTCTCTCCCTCCAGAACTCACGACGCATTTCACTCCCTCCCCAAATCTCGTTGCATTTCCATCCCGTCCCAACTCTCTCCGAATTTCCCTCCCTCCCGAACTCTCACCGCATTTCCCTCCCTCCACAACTCTCGAGGCATTTCCCTCCCTCCCAAACTCTCAAGGCATTTACCTCCCTCCCCAATCTCGCTGCATTTCCCTCCCACCCCAACTCTTGCCGCATTTCCCTCCCTCCCCAACTCTCGCCGCATTTCCCTCCATCCCGAACCCTCACCGCTTTTCCCTCCATCCCCAACTCTCGCCGCAGTTCCCTCCCTCCCCAACTCTCGCCACATTTCACTCCCTCCCCAACTCTCGCTACATTTTCCTCCCTATCAAACTCTCGCTGCATTTCCCTCTCCTCACCAACATTCGCCGCAATTCACTCCCTCTCCAACTCTTGCCGCATTTCCGTTCCTCCTCAATTCTTGCCACATTTCCCTACCTCCCCAAATCTCTCCACATTTCCCTCCCTCTCCAACTCTCGCCGCATTTCCCTCCCTCCCCAACGCTCGCTGCATTTTCCTACCTCCCCAACTCTCGCTGCATTTCCCTCCCTACACAACTATCGCAGGATTTCCCTCCCTCCCCAACGCTCGCCGCATTTCCCTCCATCCAGAAATCTGGCCACATTTCCCTCTCCTCCTGAACTCTCGCCGCATTTCGCTCCCTCCCCAACTCTCGCCGCATTTCCCTCCCTCCCCAACTCTCGCTGCAATTTCCTCCCTCACCAACTCTCGAGGCATTTCCCTCCCTCCCCAACTCTCGCTGCATTTCCCTCACTCCCCAACTGTTGAGGCATTTCCCTCCCTCCCCAACTCTCGCTGCATTTTCCTCCCTACACAAATATCGCCGGATTTCCCTCCCTCCCCAACTCTCGCTGCATTTCCCTCTCCCCACAAAACTCGCCACATTTCCCTCTCCTACCGAACTCTCGCCGCATTTCCCTCCCTCCCCAACTCTCGCCGCATTTCTCTCCCTTCCCAACTCTGGCTGCATTTCTCTTCCTCTGCAATTGTTGCCGCATATCCCTCTCTCCCCAAGTCTCGCCGCATTTCCCTCCCTCCCCAACACTCGCCGCATTTCCCTCCCTCCCCATCTCTCGCTGCAATTTACTCCCTCCTCAACTCTCGAAGCATTTCTCTCCCTCCCCAACTCTTGCTGCATTTCCCTCCCTCCCCAACTCTCGAGGCATTTCCCTACCTCCCCAACTCTCACTGCATTTTCCTCCCTACACAACTATCACGGCATTTCCCTCCCTCCCCAACTCTCGTCGCATTTCCCTCCCTCCAGAAATCTGGCCTCATTTACCTCTACTGCCGAACTCTTGCCGCAATTTCCTCCCTCCCCATCTCTGGCCGCATTTCTCTTCCTCCGCAACTGTCTCCACATTTCCCTCACTCCCCAAGACTCACCGCATTTCTCTCCCTCCCCAACTCTCGCTGCATTTCCCTCCCTCCCCAAATCTCGAGGCATTACCCTCCCAGCCCAACTCTCGCAGCATTTCCCTCCCACCCCATCTCTCGAGGCATTGTTGCTCGCTCTCCAACTCTTGCCGACTGTCCCACCCTCCTGAAGTCTTGCCGCATTTCCCTCCCTCCACAAACCTCGAGGCATTTCCCTCCCTCCCCAACTCTCGCCGCATGTCCATCCCACCCGATGTCTCGCCTCATTTCCCTCCCACCACAACTCTCACCGTATTTCCCTCCCTCCCCATCTCTCTCCGCATTTCCTTGCCTCCACAACTTTCGCCGCATTTCCCTCCTTCCCAACACTCGCCGCATTTCCCTCCCTCACCAACTCTCGCTGCATTTCCCTCCCTCCCCAACTCTCGCTGCATTTTCCTCCCTACACAACTATCGCAGGATTTCCCTCCCTCCCCAACTCTCGGCGCATTTCTCTCCCTTCCCAACTCTGGCTGCACTTCTCTTCCTCTGCAATTGTCGCCACATATCCCTCTCTCCCCAAGTCTCGCCTCATTTCCCTCCCTCCCCAACACTCGCCGCATTTCCCTCCCTCCCCAACTCTCGCTGCATTTCCCTCCATCCCCAACTCTCGAGGCATTTCCCTCCCTCCCCAACTCTCACTGCATTTTCGTCCCTACACGACTATCACGGCATTTCCGTCCCTCCCCAACTGTCGCCGCATTTCCCTCCCTCCAGAAATCTGGCCTTACTTCCCGCTACTGCCGATCTCTTGCCGCAATTTCCTCCCTCCCCATCTCTGGCCGCATTTCTCTTCCTCCGCAACTGTCACCACATTTCCCTCACTCCCCAAGACTCACCGCATTTCTCTCCCTCCCCAACTCTCGCTGCATTTCCCTCCTCCCCAAATCTCGAGGCATTACCCTCCCACCCCAACTCTCGCTGCATTTCCCTCCCACCCCAACTCTCGAGGCATTGTTCCTAGCACCCCAACTCTTGCCGACTGTCCCTCCCTCCTGAGGTCTTGCCGCATTTCCCTCCCTCCACAAACCTCGAGGCATTTCCCTCCCTCCCAAACTCTCGCCGCATGTCCATCCCACACGATGTCTCGCCGCATTTCCCTCCCACCACATCTCTCAACGCATTTCGCTCCCTCCCCATCTCTCTCTGCATTTCCTTGCCTCCACACCTTTCGCCGCATTTCCCTCCTTCCCAACACTCGCCGCATTTCCCTCCCTCCCCAACTCTCGCTGCATTTCCCTCCCTCCCCAACTCTCGCTGCATTTCCCTCCCTCCCCAAATCTTGAGGTTTTACCCTCCCACCCCAACTCTCGCTGCATTTCCGTCCCACCCCAACTCTCGAGGCATTATTCCTCGCTCACCAACTCTTGCTGAATGTCCCTCCCTCCTGAAGTCTCGCCGCATTTCCCTCCCTCCACAACACTCCCCGCATTTCCCTCCCTCCCGAACTCTCGCTGCATTTCCCTCCCTCGCCAACTCTCGCTGCATTTCCCTCCCTACACAACTATTGCAGGATTTCCCTCCCTCCCCAACGCTCGCCGCATTTCCCTCCATCCAGAAATCTGGCCACAATTCCCTCTCCTCCCGAACTCTCGCCGCATTTCGCTCCCTCCCCAACTCCCGCTGCATTTCCCTCACTCCCCAACTGTTGAGGCATTTCCCTCCCTCCCCAACTCTCGCTGCATTTTCCTACCTACACAAATATCGCCAGATTTCCCTCCCTCCCCAACTCTCACTGCATTTCCCTCCCTCCACAAAACTCGCCGCATTTCCCTCGCCTACCGAACTCTCGCCGCATTTCCCTCCCTCCCCAACTCTCGCCGCATTTCTCTCCCTTCCAAACTCTGGCTGCATTTCTCTTCCTCTGCAATTGTCGCCACATATCCCTCTCTCCCCAAGTCTCGCCGCATTTCCCTCCCTCCCCAAAACTCGTCGCATTTCATTCCCTCCCCAACTCTCGCTGCATTTTCCTCCCTCCTCAACTCTCGAAGCACTTCTCTTCCTCCCCAACTCTTGCTGCATTTCCCTCCCTCCCCAACTCTCGCTGCATTTCCCTCCCTCCAGAAATCTGGCCGCATTTCCCTCTATTGCCGAAATCTTGCCACAATTTCCTCCCTCCCCATCTCAGGCCGCATGTCTCTTCCTCCGCAAATGTCTCCGCATTTCCCTCACTCCCCAAGACTCACCGCATTTCTCTCCCTCCCCAACTCTCGCTGCATTTCCCTCCCTCCCCAAATCTCGAGGCATTACCCTCCCACCCCAACTTTCGCTGCATTTCCGGCCCACTCCAACTCTCGAGGCATTATTCCTCGCTCCCCAACTCTTGCCGAATGTCCCTCCCTCCTGAAGTCTCGCCGCATTTCCCTCCCTCCACAAACCTCGAGGCATTTCCCTCCCTCCCCAACTCTCGCCGCATGTCCATCCCACCCGATGTCTCGCCGCATTTCCCTCCCACCACATCTCTCAATGCATTTCCCTCCCTCCCCAACTCTCTCCGCATTTCCTTGCCTCCACAACTTTCACCGCATTTCCCTCCTTCCCAACACTCGCCGCATTTCATTCCCTCCCCAACTCTCGCTGCATTTCCCTCCCTCCCCAACTCTCGCTGCATTTCCCTCCCTCCCCAAATCTCGAGGCATTACCCTCCCACCCCAACTCTCGCTGCATTTCCGTCCCACCCCAACTCTCGAGGCATTATTCCTCGCTCCCCAACTCTTGCTGAATGTCCCTCCCTCCTGAAGTCTCGCCGCATTTCCCTCCCTCCACAAACCTCGAGGAATTTCCCTCCCTCCCCAACTCTTGCCGCATGTCCATCCCACCCGATGTCTCGCCGCATTTCCCTCCCACCACATCTCTCAACGCATTTCCCTCCCTCCCCATCTCTATCCGCATTTCCTTGCCTCCACATCTTTCGCCGCATTTCCCTCCTTCCCAACACTCGCCGCATTTGCCTCCCTCCCCAACTCTCGCCGCATTTCCCTCCCTCTCCAACTCTCGCTGCATTTCCCTCCCTACACATCTATTGCAGGATTTCCCTCCCTCCCCAACGCTCGCCGCATTTCCCTCCATCCAGAAATCTGGCCACATTTCCCTCTCCTCCCGAACTCTCGCCACATTTCGCTCCCTCCCCAACTCTCGCCGCATTTCCCTCACTTCCCAACTGTTGAGGCATTTCCCTCCCTCCCCAACTCTCGCTGCATTTCCCTCACTCCCCAACTGTTGAGGCATTTCCCTCCCTCCCCAACTCTCGCTGCATTTTCCTCCCTACACAAATATCGCCGGATTTCCCTCCCTCCCCAACTCTCGCTGCATTTCCCTCCCTCCACAAAACTCGCCGCATTTCCCTCTCCTACCGAACACTCGCCGCATTTCCCTCCCTCCCCAACTCTCACCGCATTTCTCTCCCTTCCCAACTCTGGCTGCATTTCTCTTCCTCTGCAATTGTCGCCGCATATCCCTCTCTCCCCAAGTCTCGTCGCATTTCCCTCCCTCTCCAACACTCACCACATTTCCCTCCCTCCCCAACTCTCGCTGCATTTCCCTCCCTCCCCAACTCTCGAGGCATTTCCCTCCATCCCCAACTCTCGCTGCATTTCCCTCCCTCCCCAACTCTTGCCGTATTTCCCTCCCCCCCATGTCGCGCCGCAGTTCTCTCCCTCCTGAACCCTCAGCGCTTTTCACTCCATTCACAACTCTCGCCGCGTTTCCCTCTCTCCCGAACACTCTCCGCATTTCCCTCCCTCCTGAACTCTCGCTGCATTTCTCTCCCTCCAGAACTCACGACGCATTTCACTCCCTCCCCAAATCTCGTTGCATTTCCATCCCGTCCCAACTCTCTCCGAATTTCCCTCCCTCCCGAACTCTCACCGCATTTCCCTCCCTCCACAACTCTCGAGGCAATTCCCTCCCTCCCAAACTCTCAAGGCATTTACCTCCCTCCCCAATCTCGCTGCATTTCCCTCCCACCCCAACTCTCGCCGCATTTCCCTCCCTCCCCAACTCTCGCCGCATTTCCCTCCATCCCGAACCCTCACCGCTTTTCCCTCCATCCCCAACTCTCGCCGCAGTTCCCTCCCTCCCCAACTCTCGCCGCATTTCACTCCCTCCCCAACTCTCGCTACATTTCCCTCCCTATCAAACTCTCGCTGCATTTCCCTCTCCTCACCAACATTCGCCGCAATTCACTCCCTCTCCAACTCTTGCCGCATTTCCGTTCCTCCTCAATTCTTGCCACATTTCCCTACCTCCCCAAATCTCTCCACATTTCCCTCCCTCTCCAACTCTCGCCGCATTTCCCTCCCTCCCCAACGCTCGCTGCATTTTCCTACCTCCCCAACTCTCGCTGCATTTCCCTCCCTACACAACTATCGCAGGATTTCCCTCCCTCCCCAACGCTCGCCGCATTTCCCTCCATCCAGAAATCTGGCCACATTTCCCTCTCCTCCTGAACTCTCGCCGCATTTCGCTCCCTCCCCAACTCTCGCCGCATTTCCCTCCCTCCCCAACTCTCGCTGCAATTTCCTCCCTCACCAACTCTCGAGGCATTTCCCTCCCTCCCCAACTCTCGCTGCATTTCCCTCACTCCCCAACTGTTGAGGCATTTCCCTCCCTCCCCAACTCTCGCTGCATTTTCCTCCCTACACAAATATCGCCGGATTTCCCTCCCTCCCCAACTCTCGCTGCATTTCCCTCTCCCCACAAAACTCGCCACATTTCCCTCTCCTACCGAACTCTCGCCGCATTTCCCTCCCTCCCCAACTCTCGCCGCATTTCTCTCCCTTCCCAACTCTGGCTGCATTTCTCTTCCTCTGCAATTGTTGCCGCATATCCCTCTCTCCCCAAGTCTCGCCGCATTTCCCTCCCTCCCCAACACTCGCCGCATTTCCCTCCCTCCCCATCTCTCGCTGCATTTTACTCCCTCCTCAACTCTCAAAGCATTTCTCTCCCTCCCCAACTCTTGCTGCATTTCCCTCCCTCCCCAACTCTCGAGGCATTTCCCTCCCTCCCCAACTCTCACTGCATTTTCCTCCCTACACAACTATCACGGCATTTCCCTCCCTCCCCAACTCTCGCCGCATTTCCCTCCCTCCAGAAAACTGGCCTCATTTCCCTCTACTGCCGAACTCTTGCCGCAATTTCCTCCCTCCCCATCTCTGGCCGCATTTCTCTTCCTCCGCAACTGTCTCCACATTTCCCTCACTCCCCAAGACTCACCGCATTTCTCTCCCTCCCCAACTCTCGCTGCATTTCCCTCCCTCCCCAAATCTCGAGGCATTTCCCTCCCAGCCCAACTCTCGCAGCATTTCCCTCCCACCCCATCTCTCGAGGCATTGTTCCTCGCTCTCCAACTCTTGCCGACTGTCCCACCCTCCTGAAGTCTTGCCGCATTTCCCTCCCTCCACAAACCTCGAGGCATTTCCCTCCCTCCCCAACTCTCGCCGCATGTCCATCCCACCCGATGTCTCGCCTCATTTCCCTCCCACCACAACTCTCACCGCATTTCCCTCCCTCCCCATCTCTCTCCGCATTTCCTTGCCTCCACAACTTTCGCCGCATTTCCCTCCTTCCCAACACTCGCCGCATTTCCCTCCCTCACCAACTCTCGCTGCATTTCCCTCCCTCCCCAACTCTCGCTGCATTTTCCTCCCTACACAACTATCGCAGGATTTCCCTCCCTCCCCAACTCTCGGCGCATTTCCCTCCATCCAGAAATCTGGCCACATTTCCCTCTCCTCCCGAACTCTGGCCGCATTTCGCTCCCTCCCCAACTCTCGCCGCATGTCCCTCCCTCCCCAACTCTCGCTGCAATTTCCTCCCTCACCAACTCTCGAGGCATTTCCCTCCCTCCCCAACTCTCACTGCATTTCCCTCACTCCCCAACTGTTGAGGCATTTCCCTCCCTCCCCAACTCTCGCTGCATTTTCCTCCCTACACAAATATCGCCGGATTACCCTCTCTCCCCAACTCTCGCTGCATTTCCCTCCCTCCACAAAACTCGCCGCATTTCCCTCTCCTACCGAACTCTCGCCGCATTTCCCTCCCTCCGCAACTCTTGCTGCATTTCTCTCCCTTCCCAACTCTGGCCGCATTTCTCTTCCTCTGCAACTGTCGCTTAAATCCCTCCCTCCCCTAGTCTCGCTGCATTTCCCTCCCTCTCCAACACTCACCGCATTTCCCTCCCGCCCCAACTCTCGCTGCAGTTCCCTCCCTCCCCAACTCTCGAGGCACTTCCCTCCATCCCAAACTCTCGCTGCATTTCCCTCCCTCCCCAACTCTCGAGGCATTTCCCTCCCACCCAAACTCTCGCTGCATTTCCCTCCCTCCCTAACTCTTGCCGTATTTCCCTCCCCCCCATGTTGCGCTGCAGTTCTCTCCCTCCTGAACCCTCAGCGCTTTTCACTCAATTCACAATTCTCGCCGCGTTTCCCTCCCTCCGGAACACTCTCCGCATTTCCCTCCATCCCGAACTCTCGCTGCATTTCTCTCCCTCCCGAACTCACGACGCATTTCAGTCCCTCCCCAAATCTCATTGCATTTCCATCCCGTCCCAACTCTCTCCTCATTTCTCTCCCTCCCGAACTATCAGCGCATTTCCCTCCCTCCACAACTCTCGAGGCGTTTCCCTCCCTCCCAAATCCTCAAGGCATTTATCTCCCTCCCCAATCTCGCTGCATTTCCCTCCATCCCCAACTCTCGCCGCATTTCCCTCCCTCCCCAACTCTCGCCGCATTTCCCTCCCTCCCCAACTCTCGCCGCATTTCCCTCCCTCCCCAACTCTCACCGCATTTCCCTCCCTATCAAACTCTCGCCGCATTTCCCTCACTCCCCAACTCTCGCTGCAATTTCCTCCCTCACCAACTCTCGAGGCATTTCCCTCCCTCCCCAACTCTCGCTGCATTTCCCTCACTCACCAACTGTTGAGGAATTTCCCTCCCTCCCCAACTCTCGCTGCATTTTCCTCCCTACACAAATATCGCCGGATTTCCCTCCCTCCCCAACTCTCGCCGCATTTCCCTCTCCTACCGAACTCTCGCCGCATTTCCCTCCCTCCCCAACTCTCGCCGCATTTCTCTCCCTTCCCAACTCTGGCTGCATTTCTCTTACTCTGCAATTGTCGCCGCATATCCCTCTCTCCCCAAGTCTCGCCGCATATCCCTCCCTCCCCAACACTCGCCGCATTTACCTCCCTCCCCAACTCTCGCTGCATTTTCCTCCCTCCTCAACTCTCGAAGCACTTCTCTCCCTCCCCAACTCTTGCTGCATTTCCCTCCCTCCCCAACTCTCGAGGCATTTCCCTCCCTCCCAAACTCTCACTGCATTTTCCTCCCTACACAACTATCATGGCATTTCCCTCCCTCCACAACTCTCGCCGCATTTCCCTCCCTCCAGAAATCTGGCCTCATTTCCCTCTACTGCCGAACTCTTGCCGCAATTTCCTCCCTCCCCATCTCTGGCCGCATTTCTCTTCCTCCGCAACTGTCTCCACATTTCCCTCACTCCCCAAGACTCACCGCATTTCTCTCCCTCCCCAACTCTCGCTGCATTTCCCTCCCTCCCCAAATCTCGAGGCATTACCCTCCCACCCCAACTTTCGCTGCATTTCCCTCCCACCCCATCTCTCGAGGCATTGTTCCTCGCTCCCCAACTCTTGCCGACTGTCCCTCCCTCCTAAAGTCTCGCCGCATTTCCCTCCCTCCACAAACCTCGAGGCATTTCCCTCCCTCCCCAACTCTCGCCGCATCTCCATCCCACCTGATGTCTCGCCTCATTTCCCTCCCACCACAACTCTCACGCATTTCCCTCCCTCCCCATCTCTCTCCGCATTTCCTTGCCTCCACAACTTTCGCCGCATTTCCCTCCTTCCCAACATTCGCCGCATTTCCCTCCCTGCCCAACTCTCGCTGCATTTGCCTCCCTCCCCAACTCTCGCTGCATTTTCCTCCCTACACAACTATCGCAGGATTTCCCTCTCTCCCCAACTCTCGGCGCATTTCCCTCCATCCAGAAATGTGGCCACATTTCCCTCTCCTCCCGAACTCTGGCCGCATTTCGCTCCCTCCCCAACTCTCGCCGCATGTCCCTCCCTCCCCAACTCTCGCTGCAATTTCCTCCCTCACCAACTCTCGAGGCATTTCCCTCACTCCCCAACTCTCGCTGCAATTTCCTCCCTCACCAACTCTCGAGGCATTTCCCTCCCTCCCCAACTCTCGCTGCAATTTCCTCCCTCACCAACTCTCGAGGCATTTCCCTCCCTCCCCAACTCTCGCTGCATTTCCCTCACTCCCCAACTGTTGAGGCATTTCCCTCCCTCCCCAACTCTCGCTGCATTTTCCTCCCTCCTCAACTCTCGAAGCACTTCTCTCCCTCCCCAACTCTTGCTGCATTTCCCTCCCTCCCCAACTCTCGAGGCATTTCCCTCCCTCCCAAACTCTCACTGCATTTTCCTCCCTACACAACTATCACGGCATTTCCCTCTCTCCACGACTCTCGCCGCATTTCCCTCCCTCCAGAAATCTGGCCTCATTTCCCTCTACTGCCGAACTCTTGCCGCAATTTCCTCCCTCCCCATCTCTGGCCGCATTTCTCTTCCTCCGCAACTGTCTCCACATTTCCCTCACTCCCCAAGACTCACCGCATTTCTCTCCCTCCCCAACTCTCGCTGCATTTCCCTCCCTCCCTAAATCTCGAGGCATTACCCTCCCAGCCCAACTCTCGCAGCATTTCCCTCCCACCCCATCTCTCGAGGCATTGTTCCTCGCTCCCCAACTCTTGCCGACTGTCCCTCCCTCCTAAAGTCTCGCCGCATTTCCCTCCCTCCACAAACCTCGAGGCATTTCCCTCCCTCCCCAACTCTCGCCGCATCTCCATCCCACCCGATGTCTCGCCTCATTTCCCTCCCACCACAACTCTCACCGCATTTCCCTCCCTCCCCATCTCTCTCCGCATTTCCTTGCCTCCACAACTTTCGCCGCATTTCCCTCCTTCCCAACATTCGCCGCATTTCCCTCCCACCCCAACTCTCGCTGCATTTGCCTCCCTCCCCAACTCTCACTGCATTTTCCTCCCTACACAACTATCGCAGGATTTCCCTCTCTCCCCAACTCTCGGCGCATTTCCCTCCATCCAGAAATGTGGCCACATTTCCCTCTCCTCCCGAACTCTGGCCGCATTTCGCTCCCTCCCCAACTCTCGCCGCATGTCCCTCCCTCCCCAATTATCGCTGCAATTTCCTCCCTCACCAACTCTCGAGGCATTTCCCTCCCTCCCCAACTCTCGCTGCAATTTCCTCCCTCACCAACTCTCGAGGCATTTCCCTCCCTCCACAACTCTCGCTGCATTTCCCTCCCTCCCCAACTCTCGCTGCATTTTCCTCCCTACACAAATATCGCCGGTTTTCCCTCCCTCCCCAACTCTCGCTGCATTTCCCTCCCTCCACAAAACTCGCCGCATTTCCCTCTCCTACCGAACTCTCGCCGCATTTCCCTCCCTCCCCAACTCTTGCCGCATTTCTCTCCCTTCCCAACTCTGGCTGCATTTCTCTTCCTCTGCAACTGTCGCCGCAAATCCCTCCCTCCCCTAGTCTCGCCGCATTTCCCTCCCTCTCCAACACTCACCGCATTTCCCTCCCTCCCCAACTCTCGCTGCATTTCCCTCCCTTCCCAACTCTCGAGGCATTTCCCTCCATCCCCAACTCTCGCTGCATTTCCCTCCCTCCCCAACTCTCGAGGCATTTCCCTCCCACCCAAACTCTCGCTGCATTTCCCTCCCTCCTCAACTCTTGCCGTATTTCCCTCCCCCCCATGTTGCGCCGCAGTTCTCTCCCTCCTGAACCCTCAGCGCTTTTCACTCCATTCACAACTCTCGCCGCGTTTCCCTCCCTCCCGAACACTCTCCGCATTTCCCTCCCTCCCGAACTCTCGCTGCATTTCTCTCCCTCCCGAACGCACGACAAATTTCACTCCCTCCCCAAATCTCGTTGCATTTCCATCCCATCCCAACTCTCTCCGAATTTCCCTCCCTCCCGAACTCTCACCGCATTTCCCTCCCTCCACAACTCTCGAGGCGTTTCCCTCCCTCCCAAACTCTCAAGGCATTTACCTCCCTCCCCAATCTCGCTGCATTTCCCTCCCTCCCCAACTCTCGCCGCATTTCCCTCCCTCCCCAACTCTCGCCGCATTTCCCTCCATCCCGAACCCTCACCGCTTTTCCCTCCATCCCCAACTCTCGCCGCAGTTCCCTCCCTCCCCAACTCTCACCGCATTTCCCTCCCTCCCCAACATTCGCCGCAATTCACTCCCTCTCCAACTCTTGCCGCATTTCCGTTCCTCCTCAATTCTTGCCACATTTCCCTACCTCCCCAAATCTCTCCACATTTCCCTCCCTCTCCAACTCTCGCCGCATTTCCCTCCCTACCGAACTCTCGTTGCATTTCCCTCTCCTCACCTTCTCTCGCCCCAATTCACTCCCTCTCCAACTCTCGCTGGATTTCCCTCCCTCCCCATCTCTTGCTGTATTTCCCACCCCCCCATGTCGCGCCGCAGTTCTCTCCCTCCTGAACCCTCAGCGTTTTTCACTCCATTCACAACTCTCGCCGCGTTTCCCTCCCTCCCGAACACTCTCCGCATTTCCCTCCCTCCCGAACTCTCGCTGCATTTCTCTCCCTCCCGAACTCACGAAGCATTTCACTCCCTCCCCAAATCTCATTGCATTTCCATCCCATCCCAACTCTCTCCGAATTTCCCTCCCTCCCGAACTCTCACCGCATTTCCCTCCCTCCACAACTCTCGAGGCGTTTCCCTCCCTCCCTCCCAAACTCTCAAGGCATTTACCTCCCTCCCCAATCTCGCTGCATTTCCCTCCCTCCCCAACTCTCGCCGAATTTCCCTCCCTCCCCAACTCTCACCGCATTTCCCTCCCTCCCCGACTCTCGCTGCATTTCCCTCCCTATCAAACTCTTGCTGCATTTCCCTCTCCTCACCAACATTCGCCGCAATTCACTCCCTCTCCAACTCTTGCCGCATTTCCGTTCCTCCTCAATTCTTGCCACATTTCCCTACCTCCCCAAATCTCTCTACATTTCCCTCCCTCTCCAACTCTCGCCGCATTTCCCTCCCTACCGAACTCTTGCTGCATTTCCCTCTCCTCACCAACTCTCGCCCCAATTCACTCCCTCTCCAACTCTCGCTGGATTTCCCTCCCTCCCCATCTCTTGCTGCATTTTGCTCCCTCCTGAACTCACGCCGCATTTCCATCCCTTCCCAACTTGCACCGCATTACTCTCCCTCACCAACTCTCGCTGCATTTCCCTCCCTCCTGAACTCTCGCCGCATTTCCCTCCCTCCACAACTCTGGCTGCATTTCACTCTCTTTCGAACTCTGGCCGCATTTCCATCCCTTCCCAAGTCTCTCCGAATTTCCCTCCATCCCCAACTCTCGCCGCATTTTAATCCCTCCCGAACTCTCACCGCATTTCCCTACCTCCCCAACTTGTGCCGCATTTCCCTCCATCCCGAACTCTCACCACATTTCCCTCCCTCCCCATCACTCACCACATTTACCTCCCTCCCAAACTCTCGAGGCATTTCCCTCCCTCCCAAACTCTCGCCGCATATCCATCCCTCCCGACGTCTCGCCGCATTTCCCTCCCAGCCCAACACTCACCGCATTTACCTCCCTCCCAAACTCTCGAGGCATTTCCCTCCCTCGCAAACTCTCGCCTCATGTCCATCCCTCCCGAAGTCTCGCGGCATTTCCCTCCCTCCCCAACTCTTGCCGCATTTCCTTCCTATCACAACTCTCACTGCATTTCCCTCCCACCCCAACTCCCGAGGCATTATTCCTCGCTCCCCAACTCTCGCCAAATGTCCCTCCCTCCCCAACTCTCGCCGTATTTCCCTCCCTCCCTATGTCAAGCCGCAGTTCTCTCCCTCCTGAACCTTCACAGCTTTTCCCTCCATCGACAACTCTCGCTGTGTTTCCCTCCCTCCCGAACACTCGCCGCATTTCCCTCGCTACACAACACTTGCTGCATTTCCCTCCCTCCAGAACTCTGGCCGCATTTCCATCCCTTCCCAACTCTCTCCGAATTTCTCTCCCTTCCGAACTCTCGCCGCATTTCCCTCCCTACCGAACTCTCACCGCATTTCCTTCCCTACCGAACTCTCGACGCATTTCTCTCCCTCCCCAACTTGCGCCGCATTTCCCTCCTTTCCGAATTCTCACAGCATTTCTCTCCCTCCCCAACTCTTGCCACTTTTCCCTACTTCACCAACTCTCGCCGCAATTCCCTCCCTCCACATCTCTCGCCACATTTCCCTCCTTCAACAAATCTCACCGCAATTCCCTCCCTCCACAACTCTTGCCGCAATTCCCTCCCTCCACAACTCACGCCACATTTCCCACCCTCCCCAACTCTCACTGCATTTCCCTCCCTCCCCACCTCTTGCTGCATTTCCCTCCCTCCAGAAATCTGGCCGCATTTTCCTCTCCTCCCGAACTCTCGCCGCATTTCCCTCCCTCCACAAAACTCACCGCATTTCCCTCTCCTACCGAACTCTCGCTGCTTTTCCCTCCCTCCCCAACTCTCACCACATTTCTCTCCATTCCCAACTCTGGCTGCATTTCTCTTCCTCTGCAACTGTCGCCGCATATCCCTCCCTCCCCAAGTCTCGCCGCATTTCCCTCCCTCCCCAACACTCGCCGCATTTCTCTCCCTCCCCAACTCTCGCTGCATTTCCCTCCCTCCTCAACTCTCGAAGCACTTCTCTCCCTCCCCAACACTTGCTGCATTTCCCTCCCTCCCCAACTCTCGAGGCATTTCCCTCCCTCCCCAACTTGCGATGCATTTCCCTCCTTTCCGAAATCTCACAGCATTTCTCTCCCTCCCCAACTCTTGCCACATTTCCCTACTTCACCAACTCTCGTCGCAATTCCCTCCCTCCACAACTCTCGCCACATTTCCCTCCCTCTCCAACACTCACCGCATTTCCCTCCCTCCCCAACTCTCGCTGCATTTCCCTCCCTCCCCAACTCTCGAGGCATTTCCCTCCATCCCCAACTCTCGCTACATTTCCCTCCCTCCCCAACTCTCGAGGCATTTCCCTCCATCCCCAACTCTCGCCTCATTTCCCTCCCTCCAGAAATCTGGCCGCATTTCCTCTACTGCTGAACTATTGCCGCAATTTCCTCCCTCCCCATCTCTGGCCACATTTCTCTTCCTCCGCAACTGTCTCCGCATTTCCCTCACTCCCCAAGACTCACCGCATTTCTCTCCCTCCCCAACTCTTGCTACATTTCCCTTCCTCCCCAAATCTCGAGGCATTACCCTCCCTCCCCAACTCTCGCTGCATTTCCCTCCCACCCCAACTCTCGAGGCATTATTCCTCGCTCCCCAACTCTTGCCGAATGTCCCTCCCTCCTGAAGTCTCGCCGCATTTCCCTCCCTACCGAACTCTCGCCGCATTTCTCTCCCTCCCCAACTTGCGACGCATTTCCCTCCTTTCCGAATTCTCACAGCATTTCTCTCCCTCCCCAACTCTTGCCACATTTCCCTACTTCACCAACTCTCGCCGCAATTCCCTCCCTCCACAACTCTCGCCACATTTCCCTCCCTCTCCAACACTCACCGCATTTCCCTCCCTCCCCAACTCTTGCTGCATTTCCCTCCCTCCCCAACTCTCGAGGCATTTCCCTCCATCCCCAACTCTCACTGCATTTCCCTCCCTCCCCAACTCTCGAGGCATTTCCCTCCCACCCAAACTCTCGCTGCATTTCCCTCCCTCCCCAACTCTTGCCGTATTTCCCACCCCCCC
Organism: Carcharodon carcharias; assembly: GCF_017639515.1. Taxonomy (NCBI): domain Eukaryota; kingdom Metazoa; phylum Chordata; class Chondrichthyes; order Lamniformes; family Lamnidae; genus Carcharodon; species Carcharodon carcharias. The sequence goes on from NC_054483.1 coordinate 101,381,184, forward strand.
ATGTCGCGCCGCAGTTCTCTCCCTCCTGAACCCTCAGCGCTTTTCACTCCATTCACAACTCTCGCCGCGTTTCCCTCCCTCCCGAACACTCTCCGCATTTCCCTCCCTCCCGAACTCTCGCTGCATTTCTCTCCCTCCCCAACTCACGACGCATTTCACTCCCTCCCCAAATCTCATTGCATTTCCATCCCATCCCAACTCTCTCCGAATTTCCCTCCCTCCCGAACTCTCACCGCATTTCCCTCCCTCCACAACTCTCGAGGCGTTTCCCTTCCTCCCAAACTCTCAAGGCATTTACCTCCCTCCCCAATCTCGCTGCATTTCCCTCCCTCCCCAACTCTCACCGCATTTCCCTCCCTCCCCAACTCTCGCTGCATTTCCCTCCCTATCAAACTCTTGCTGCATTTCCCTCTCCTCACCAACATTCGCCGCAATTCACTCCCTCTCCAACTCTTGCCGCATTTCCGTTCCTCCTCAATTCTTGCCACATTTCCCTACCTCCCCAAATCTCTCTACATTTCCCTCCCTCTCCAACTCTCGCCACATTTCCCTCCCTACCGAACTCTCGCTGCATTTCCCTCTCCTCACCAACTCTCGCCCCAATTCACTCCCTCTCCAACTCTCGCTGGATTTCCCTCCCTCCCCATCTCTTGCTGCATTTTGCTCCCTCCTGAACTCACGCCGCATTTCCATCCCTTCCCAACTTGCACCGCATTACTCTCCCTCACCAACTCTCGCTGCATTTCCCTCCCTCCTGAACTCTCGCCGCATTTCCCTCCCTCCACAACTCTGGCCGCATTTCACTCTCTTTCGAACTCTGGCTGCATTTCCATCCCTTCCCAAGTCTTTCCGAATTTCCCTCCATCCCCAACTCTCGCCGCATTTTAATCCCTCCCGAACTCTCACCGCATTTCCCTACCTCCCCAACTTGTGCCGCATTTCCCTCCATCCCGAACTCTCACCACATTTCCCTCCCTCCCCAACACTCACCACATTTACCTCCCTCCCAAACTCTCGAGGCATTTCCCTCCCTCCCAAACTCTCGCCGCATATCCATCCCTCCCGACGTCTCGCCGCATTTCCCTCCCAGCCCAACACTCACCGCATTTACCTCCCTCCCAAACTCTCGAGGCATTTCCCTCCCTCGCAAACTCTCGCCGCATGTCCATCCCTCCCGAAGTCTCGCGGCATTTCCCTCCCTCCCCAACTCTTGCCGCATTTCCTTCCTTTCACAACTCTTGCTGCATTTCCCTCCCTCCCCAACTCGCGAGGCAATTCCCTCACACCCCAACACTCGCTGCATTTCCCTCTCTCCCCAACTCTCGCTGCATTTCCCTCCCTCACCAAGTCTCGAGGCATTTCCCACCCTCCCCAATTCTCACTGCATTTCCCTCCCTCCCCAACTCTCACTGCATTTCCCTCCCTCCCCAACTCTCGCCGCATGTCCCTCACTCCCGAAGTCTCGCCGCAGTTCCCTCCCACCCCAACTCGCGACTGATTTCCCTCCCTCGCCAACTCTGGCCGCATTTCCCTCCCTCCCCAACTTGCACCACATTTCCCTCCTTCCCGAACTCTCACCACATTTACCTCCCTCCCCAACTCTCGCTGCATTTCCCACCCTCCCCAACTTACACTGCATTTCCCTCCCTCCCCAACTCTCGAGGCATTTCCCACCCTCCCCAACACTTGCCGCACGTCCATCCCTCCAGAAGTCTCGCGGCATTTCACTCCCCCCGAACTCTCGCTGCATTTCCCTCCCTCAAAAACTCTCGCTGCATTTCCCTCCCTCCCCAACTCTCACTGCATTTCCCTCCCACCCCAACTCCCGAGGCATTATTCCTCGCTCCCCAACTCTCGCCAAATGTCCCTCCCTCCCCAACTCTCGCCGTATTTCCCTCCCTCCCCATGTCACGCCGCAGTTCTCTCCCTCCTGAACCTTCACCGCTTTTCCCTCCATCGACAACTCTCGCTGTGTTTCCCTCCCTCCCGAACACTCGCCGCATTTCCCTCGCTACACAACACTTGCTGCATTTCCCTCCCTCCCGAACTCTGGCCGCATTTCCATCCCTTCCCAACTCTCTCCGAATTTCTCTCCCTCCCGAACTCTCGCCGCATTTCCCTCCCTACCGAACTCTCACCGCATTTCCCTCCCTACCGAACTCTCGACGCATTTCTCTCCCTCCCCAACTTGCGCCGCATTTCCCTCCTTTCCGAATTCTCACAGCATTTCTCTCCCTCCCCAACTCTTGCCACTTTTCCCTACTTCACCAGCTCTCGCCGCAATTCCCTCCCTCCACATCTATCGCCACATTTCCCTCCCTCAACAAATCTCACCGCAATTCCCTCCCTCCACAACTCTTGCCGCAATTCACTCCCTCCACAACTCACGCCACATTTCCCACCCTCCCCAACTCTCACTGCATTTCCCTCCCTCCCCACCTCTTGCTGCATTTCCCTCCCTCCAGAAATCTGGCCGCATTTTCCTCTCCTGCCGAACTCTCGCCGCATTTCCCTCCCTCCACAAAACTCACCGCATTTCCCTCTCCTACCGAACTCTCGCTGCTTTTCCCTCCCTCCCCAACTCTCGCCACATTTCTCTCCCTTCCCAACTCTGGCTGCATTTCTCTTCTTCTGCAACTGTCGCCGCATATCCCTCCCTCCCCAAGTCTCGCCGCATTTCCCTCCCTCCCCAACACTCGCCGCATTTCTCTCCCTCCCCAACTCTCGCTGCATTTCCCTCCCTCCTCAACTCTCGAAGCACTTCTCTCCCTCCCCAACACTTGCTGCCTTACCCTCCCTCCCCAACTCTCGAGGCATTTCCCTCCCTCCCCAACTTGCGACGCATTTCCCTCCTTTCCGAATTCTCACAGCATTTCTCTCCCTCCCCAACTCTTGCCACATTTCCCTACTTCACCAACTCTCGTCGCAATTCCCTCCCTCCACAACTCTCGCCACATTTCCCTCCCTCTCCAACACTCACCGCATTTCCCTCCCTCCCCAACTCTCGCTGCATTTCCCTCCCTCCCCAACTCTCGAGGCATTTCCCTCCATCCCCAACTCTCGCTACATTTCCCTCCCTCCCCAACTCTCGAGGCATTTCCCTCCATCCCCAACTCTCGCCTCATTTCCCTCCCTCCAGAAATCTGGCCGCATTTCCTCTACTGCTGAACTATTGCCGCAATTTCCTCCCTCCCCATCTCTGGCCACATTTCTCTTCCTCCGCAACTGTCTCCGCATTTCCCTCACTCCCCAAGACTCACCGCATTTCTCTCCCTCCCCAACTCTCGCTACATTTCCCTCCCATCCCAAATCTCGAGGCATTACCCTCCCTCCCCAACTCTCGCTGCATTTCCCTCCCACCCCAACTCTCGAGGCATTATTCCTCGCTCCCCAACTCTTGCCGAATGTCCCTCCCTCCTGAAGTCTCGCCGCATTTCCCTCCCTACCGAACTCTCGCTGCATTTCCCTCCCTCCCCAACTCTTGCCGTATTTCCCAACCCCCCATGTCGCGCCGCAGTTCTCTCCCTCCTGAACCCTCAGCGCTTTTCACTCCATTCACAACTCTCGCCGTGTTTCCCTCCCTCCCGAACACTCTCTGCATTTCCCTCCCTCCCGAACTCTCGCTGCATTTCTCTCCCTCCCGAACTCACGACGCATTTCACTCCCTCCCCAAATCTCATTGCATTTCCATCCCATCCCAACTCTCTCCGAATTTCCCTCCCTCCCGAACTCTCACCGCATTTCCCTCCCTCCACAACTCTCGAGGCGTTTCCCTCCCTCCCAAACTCTCAAGGCATTTACCTCCCTCCCCAATCTCACTGCATTTCCCTCCCTCCCCACCTCTCGCTGCATTTCCCTCCCTCCAGAAATCTGGCCGCATTTTCCTCTCCTCCCGAACTCTCGCCGCATTTCCCTCCCTCCACAAAACTCACCGCATTTCCCACTCCTACCTAACTCTCGCTGCTTTTCCCTCCCTCCCCAACTCTCGCCACATTTCTCTCCCTTCCCAACTCTGGCTGCATTTCTCTTCCTCTGCAACTGTCGCCGCATATCCCTCCCTCCCCAAGTCTCGCCGCATTTCCCTCCCTCCCCAACACTCGCCGCATTTCTCTCCCTCCCCAACTCTCGCTGCATTTCCCTCCCTCCTCAACTCTCGAAGCACTTCTCTCCCTCCCCAACACTTGCTGCATTTCCCTCCCTCCCCAGCTCTCGAGGCATTTCCCTCCCTCCCCAACTTGCGACGCATTTCCCTCCTTTCCGAATTCTCACCGCATTTCCCTCCCTACACAACTCTCAAGGCGTTTCCCTCCCTCCCAAACTCTCAAGGCATTTAACTCCTTCCCCAATCTCGCTGATTTCCCTCCCTCCCCAACTCTCGCCGCATTTCCCTCCATCCCGAACCTTCACCACTTTTCCCTCCATCCCCAACTCTCGCCGCAGTTCCCTCCCTCCCCAACTCTCATCGCATTTCCCTCCCTCCCCAACTCTCGCTGCATTTCCCTCCCTATCAAACTCTTGCTGCATTTCCCTCTCCTCACCAACATTCGCCGCAATTCACTCCCTCTCCAACTCTTGCCGCATTTCCGTTCCTCCTCAATTCTTGCCACATTTCCCTACCTCCCCAAATCTCTCTACATTTCCCTCCCTCTCCAACTCTCGCCGCATTTCCCTCCCTATCGAACTCTCGCTGCATTTCCCTCTCCTCACCAACTCTCACCCCAATTCACTCCCTCTCCAACTCTCGCTGGATTTCCCTCCCTCCCCATCTCTTGCTGCATTTTGCTCCCTCCTGAACTCACGCCGCATTTCCATCCCTTCCCAACTTGCACCGCATTACTCTCCCTCACCAACTCTCGCTGCATTTCCCTCCCTCCTGAACTCTCGCTGCATTTCCCTCCCTCCACAACACTGGCCGCATTTCACTCTCTTTCGAACTCTGGCCACATTTCCATCCCTTCCCAAGTCTCTCCGAATTTCCCTCCATCCCCAACTTGTGCCGCATTTCCCTCCATCCCGAACTCTCACCACATTTCCCTCCCTCCCCAACACTCACCGCATTTACCTCCCTCCCAAACTCTCGAGGCATTTCCCTCCCTCCCAAACTCTCGCCGCATATCCATCCCTCCCGACGTCTCGCCGCATTTCCCTCCCAGCCCAACACTCTCCGCATTTACCTCCCTCCCAAACTCTCGAGGCATTTCCCTCCCTCGCAAACTCTCGCCGCATGTCCATCCCTCCCGAAGTCTCGCGGCATTTCCCTCCCTCCACAACTCTTGCCGCATTTCCCTCCCTCCCCAACTCTCGCCGCATTTCCTTCCTTTCACAACTCTTGCTGCATTTCCCTCCCTCCCCAACTCGCGAGGCAATTCCCTCACACCCCAACACTCGCTGCATTTCCCTCTCTCCCCAACTCTCGCTGCATTTCCCTCCCTCACCAAGTCTCGAGGCATTTCCCACCCTCCCCAACTCTCACTGCATTTCCCTCCCTCCCCAACTCTCACTGCATTTCCCTCCCTCCCCAACTCTCGCCGCATGTCCCTCACTCCCGAAGTCTCGCCGCAGTTCCCTCCCACCCCAACTCGCGACGGATTTCCTCCCTCGCCAACTCTGGCCGCATTTCCCTCCCTCCCCAACTTGCACCACATTTCCCTCCTTCCCGAACTCTAACCACATTTACCTCCCTCCCCAACTCTCGCTGCATTTCCCACCCTCCCCAACTTTCACTGCATTTCCCTCACTCCCCAACTCTCGCTGCATTTCCCTCCCTCCCCAACTCTCGAGGCATTTCCCACCCTCCCCAACTCTCGCCGCACGTCCATCCCTCCAGAAGTCTCGCGGCATTTCACTCCCCCCGAACTCTCGCTGCATTTCCCTCCCTCAAAAACTCTCGCTGCATTTCCCTCCCTCCCCAACTCTCACTGCATTTCCCTCCCACCCCAACTCCCGAGGCATTATTCCTCGCTCCCCAACTCTCGCCACATGTCCCTCCCTCCCCAACTCTCGCCGTATTTCCCTCCCTCCCCATGTCTCGCCGCAGTTCTCTCCCTCCTGAACCTTCACCGCTTTTCCCTCCATCGACAACTCTCGCTGCGTTTCCCTCCCTCCCGAACACTCGCCGCATTTCCCTCGCTACACAACACTTGCTGCATTTCCCTCCCTCCCGAACTCTGGCCGCATTTCCATCCCTTCCCAACTCTCTCCGAATTTCCCTCCCTCCCGAACTCTCGCCGCATTTCCCTCCCTACAGAACTCTCACCGCATTTCCCTCCCTACCGAACTCTCGCCGCATTTCTCTCCCTCCCCAACTTGCGCCGCATTTCCCTCCTTTCCGAATTCTCACAGCATTTCTCTCCCTCCCCAACTCTTGCCACTTTTCCCGACTTCAGCAACTCTCGCCGCAATTCCCTCCCTCCACAACTCTCGCCACATTTCCCTCCCTCAACAAATCTCACCACAATTCCCTCCCTCCACAACTCTTGCCGCAATTCCCTCCCTCCACAACTCACGCCACATTTCCCACCCTCCCCAACTCTCACCGCATTTCCCTCCCTCCCCACCTCTCGCTGCATTTCCCTCCCTCCAGAAATCTGGCGGCATTTTCCTCTCCTCCCCAACTCTCGCTGCATTTCCCTCCCTCCCCAAGTCTAACTGCATTTCCCTCCCCAAATCTCAAGGCATTTTCCTCCCTCCCCAACTCTTGCTGCATGTCCTTCCCTCCCTAAGTCTCGCCGCATTTCCCTCCCTACACAACTATGGCCACATTTCCCTCCCTCCCCAACTCTCGCCGCATTTCCCACCCTCCCCAACTCTCGCCGCATTTCTCACTGTCCCCAACTCTGGCCGCATTTCTTTTCCTCTGCAGCTGTCGCTGCATATCCCTCCCTACCTCAGTCTCGCCGCATTTCCCTCCCTACACAACTATGGCCACATTTCCCTCCCTCCCCAACTCTCGCCGCATTTCCCTCCCTCCACAAATCTGGCCGCATTTCTCTCCCTCCCCAACTCTGGCCGCATGTCTGTTCCTCTGCAACTGTTGCCGCATATCCCTCCCTCCCCAAGTCTCGCCGCATTTCCCTCCCGCCTCAACACTCGTCGCATTTCCCTCTCCCCCAACTCTTGAGGCACTTGCCTCCCTGCCCAACTCTCGCTGCATTTCCCTCTCTCCCCAACTCTCGAGGCACTTCTCTCCCTCCCCAACTCTCGCTGCATTTCCCTCCCACCCCAACTGTCGAGGCATTTCCTTCCCTCCCCATCTCTCGCTGCATTTCCCTCCCTACACAACTATCGCCAGATTTCCCTCCCTCACCAACTCTCGCTGCATTTCCCTCCCTCCACAAAACTGGCCGCATTTCCCTCTCCTACCGAACTCTCGACGCATTTCCCACCCTCCCCAACTCTCGCCGCATTTCCCTCCCTCCCCAACTCTGGCCGCCTTTCCCTCCCTCCACAAATCTGGCCACATTTCTCTTCCTCTGCAACTGTCGCCGCACATCCCGCCCTCCCCAAGTCTCGCCACATTTCCTTCCCTCCCCAGCACTCACCACATTTCCCTCCCTCCCCAACTCTCACTGCATTTCCCTCCCCAAATCTCAAGGCATTTTCCTCCCTCCCCAACTCTCGCTGCATGTCCTTCCATCCCTAAGTCTCGCCGTATTTCCCTCCCTACACAACTATGGCCACATTTCCCTCCCTCCCCAACTCTCGCTGCATTTCCCACCCTCCCCAACTCTCGCCGCATTTCTCACCGTCCCCAACTCTGGCCGCATTTCATTTCCTCTGCAGCTGTCGCTGCATATCCCACCCTCCCTAAATCTCGCCGCATTTCCCTCGCTACACAACTATGGCCACATTTCCCTCCCTCCCCAACTCTCGCCGCATTGACCTCCCTCCACAAATCTGGCCGCATTTCCCTCTCCTCCCGAACTCTCGCCACATTTCCCGCCCTCCCCAACTCTCGCTGTATTTCTCTCCCTCCCCAACTCTGGCCGCATGTCTGTTCCTCTGCAACTGTTGCCGCATATCCCTCCCTCCCCAAGTCTCGCCGCATTTCCCTCGCGCCTCAACACTCGTCGCATTTCCCTCCCCCCCAACTGTCAAGGCACTTCTCTCCCTCCCCAACTCTCGCTGCATTTCCCTCCCACGCCAACTGTCGAGGCAATTCCCGCCCTCGCAAACTCTCGCTGCATTTCCCTCCCTCCCCAACTGTCGAGGCATTTCCCTCCCTCCCCATCTCTCGCGGCATTTACCTCCCCACACAACTATCGCCAGATTTCCCTCCCTCACCAACTCTCACTGCATTCCCTCCCTCCACAAAACTGGCCGCATTTCCCTCTCCTACCGAACTCTCGCCGCATTTCCCACCCTCCCCAGCTCTCGCCGCATTTCTCTCCCTCCCCAACTCTGGCCACATTTCTTTTCCTCTGCAGCTGTCGCTGCATATCCCTCCCTCCCCAAGTCTCGCCGCATTTCCCTCCCTCTCCAACTCTCACCGCATTTCCCTCCCTCCCCATGTCTCGCTGCAATTTCCTCCCGCGCCAACTCTTGAGGCATTTCCCTCCCTCCCCAACTCTCACTGCATTTCCCTCCCTCCCCAACTCTCGCCGCATTCCCCTTCCCATGTCTCACCAAATTTCCCTCCCTCCCGAACCCTCACTGCTTTTCCCTCCATCCCCAACTCTCGCTGCAGTTCCCTCCCTCTAAAACTCTCACCGCATTTCCCTCCCTCCCCAACTCTTGCCGCATTTCCCTCCCTCCCCAACTCTCGCCGCATTTCCCTCCTTCCCCAACTCTCGCCGCATTTCCCTTCCTTCCCATGTCTCACCAAATTTCCCTCCCTCCCGAACCCTCACTGCTTTTCCCGCCATCCCCAACTCTCGCCGCATTTCCCTTCCTCCACAAATCTCGCCGCATTTCCCTCCCTCTACAATTCTGGCTGCTTTTCCCTCCCTCCCCAACTCTCACCGCATTTCCCACCCACCCCAACTCTGGCCACATTTCTCTTCCTCTGCAACTGTCGCTGCATATCCCTCCCTCCCCAAGTCTCGCCGCATTTCCCTCCCTCCTCAACACTCACCGCATTTCCCTTCCTCCCCAACTCTGGCCGCATTTCCCTCCCTCCCCAACTCTGGCCACATTACTCTTCCTCCGCAACTGTCGCCGCATATCCCGCCCTCCCCAAGTCTCGCCACATTTCCTTCCATCCCCAGCACTCGCCACATTTCACGCCCTCCCCAACTCTCGCTGCATTTCCCACCCTCCCCAACTCTCGCCGCATTTCTCACTGTCCCCAACTCCTGCCACATTTCTTTTCCTCTGCAGCTGTTGCTGCATATCCCTCCCTCCCTATGTCTCGCCGCATTTCCCTCCCTACACAACTGTGGCCACATTTCCCGCCCTCCCCAACTCTCGCCGCATTTCCCTCCCTCCACAAATCTGGCCGCATTTCTCTCCCTCCCCAACTTTGGCCGCATGTCTGTTCCTCTGCAACTGTTGCCGCATATCCTGCCCTCCCTCCCCAAGTTTTGCCGCATTTCCCTCCCGCCTCAACACTCGTCGCATTTCCCTCCCCCCCAACTCTTGAGGCACTTCTCTCCCTCCCCAACTCTCGCTGCATTTCCCTCCCACCTCAACTGTCGAGGCAATCCCTCCCTCCCCAACTCTCGAGGCACTTCTCTCCCTCCCCAACTCTCGCTGCATTTCCCTCCCACACCAACTGTCGAGGCATTTCCCTCCCTCCCCATCTCTCGCTGCATTTACCTCCCTACACAACTATCGCCAGATTTCCCTCCCTCACGAACTCTTGCTGCATTTCCCTCCCTGCACAAAACTGGTCGCATTTCCCTCTCCTACCGAACTCTCGCCACATTTCCCCCCCTCCCCAACTCTCGCCGCATTTCCCCCCCTCCCCAACTCTGGCCACCTTTCCCTCCCTCCCCAAATCTGGCCACATTTCTCTTCAACCGCAACTGTCGCCGCATATCCCGCCCTCCCCAAGTCTCGCCACATTTCCTTCCATCCCCAGCACTCGCCACATTTCACGCCCTCCCCAACTCTCGCTGCATTTCCCTCCCTCCCCAACTCTCACTGCATTTCCCTCCCCAAATCTCAAGGCATTTTCCTCCCTCCCCAACTCTCGCTGCATGTCCTTCCATCCCTAAGTCTCGCCGCATTTCCCTCCCTACACAACTATGGCCAGATTTCCCTCTCTCCCCAACTCTCGCCGCATTTCCCACCCTCCCCAACTCTCGCCGCATTTCTCACCGTCCCCAAATCTGGCCGCATTTCTTTTCCTCTGCAGCTGTCGCTGCATATCCCTCCCTCTCTAAGTCTCGCCGCATTTCCCTCCCTACACAACTATGGCCACATTTCCCTCCCTCCCCAACTCTCGCCGCATTTCCCTCCCTCCACAAATCTGGCCGCATTTCCCTCTCCTCCCGAACTCTTGCCACATTTCCCGCCCTCCCCAACTCTCGCTGCATTTCTCTCCCTCCCCAACTCTGGCCGCATGTCTGTTCCTCTGCAACTGTTGCCGCATATCCCTCCCTCCCCAAGTTTCACCGCATTTCCCTCGCGCCTCAACACTCGTCGCATTTCCCTCCCCCCCAACTCTCGAGGCACTTCTCTCCCTCCGCAACTCTCGCTGCATTTCCCTCCCACCCCAACTGTCGAGGCATTTCCCTCCCTCCCCATCTCTCGCGGCATTTACCTCCCCACACAACTATCGCCAGATTTCCCTCCCTCACCAACTCTCACTGCATTCCCTCCCTCCACAAAACTGGCTGCATTTCCCTCTCCTACCGAACTCTCGCCGCATTTCTCACCCTCCCCAACTCTCACCGCATTTCTCTCCCTCCCCAACTCTGGCCACATTTCTTTTCCTCTGCAGCTGTCGCTGCATATCCCTCCCTCCCCTAGTCTCGCCGCATTTCCCTCCCTCTCCAACTCTCACCGCATTTCCCTCCCTCCCCATGTCTCGCTGCAATTTCCTCCCGCGCCAACTCTTGAGGCATTTCCCTCCCTCCCCAACTCTCACTGCATTTCCTTCCCTCCCCAACTCTCGCCGCATTCCCCTTCCCATGTCTCACCAAATTTCCCTCCCTCCCGAACCCTCACTGCTTTTCCCTCCATCCCCAACTCTCGCTGCAGTTCCCTCCCTCTAAAACTCTCACGGCATTTCCCTCCCTCCCCAACTCTTGCCGCATTTCCCTCCCTCCCCAACTCTCGCCGCATTTCCCTCCTTCCCCAACTCTCGCCGCATTTCCCTTCCTTCCCATGTCTCACCAAATTACCCTCCCTCCCGAACCCTCACTGCTTTTCCCGCCATCCCCAACTCTCGCCGCATTTCCCTTCCTCCACAAATCTCGCCGCATTTCCCTCCCTCTACAAATCTGGCCGCATTTCCCTCCCTCCCCAACTCTCACCGCATTTTCCACCCACCCCAACTCTGGCCACATTTCTCTTCCTCTGCAACTGTCGCTGCATATCCCTCCCTCCCCAAGTCTCGCCGCATTTCCCTCCCTCCTCAACACTCACCGCATTTCCCTTCCTCCCCAACTCTGGCCGCATTTCCCTCCCTCCCCAACTCTTTCCACATTACTCTTCCTCCGCAACTGTCGCCGCATATCCCGCCCTCCCCAAGTCTTGCCGCATTTCTCTCCCTCCCCAGCACACGCCACATTTCACGCCCTCCCCAACTCTCGCTGCGTTTCCCTCCCTCCCCAACTCTCACTGCATTTCCCTCCCCAAATCTCAAGGCATTTTCCCCCTCCCCAACTCTCGCTGCATGTCCTTCCCTCCATAAGTCTCGCCGCATTTCCCTCCCTACACAACTATGGCCGCATTTCCCACCCTCCCCAACTCTCGCCGCATTTCTCACTGTCCCCAACTCTGGCCACATTTCTTTTCCTCTGCAGCTGTCGCTGCATATCCCTCCCTCCCTAAGTCTCGCCGCATTTCCCTCCCTACACAACTGTGGCCACATTTCCCGCCCTCCCCAACTCTCGCCGCATTTCCCTCCCTCCACAAATCTGGCCGCATTTCTCTCCCTCCCCAACTTTGGCCGCATGTCTGTTCCTCTGCAACTGTTGCCGCATATCCCTCCCTCCCCAAGTCTCGCCGCATTTCCCTCCCGCCTCAACACTCGTCGCATTTCCCTCCCCCCCCAACTCTTGAGGCACTTCTCTCCCTCCCCAACTCTCGCTGCATTTCCCTCCCACCTCAACTGTCGAGGCAATTCCCTCCCTCCCCAACTCTCGAGGCACTTCTCTCCCTCCCCAACTCTCGCTGCATTTCCCTCCCACCCCAACTGTCATGGCATTTCCCTCCCTCCCCATCTCTCGCTGCATTTACCTCCCTACACAACTATCGCCAGATTTCCCTCCCTCACGAACTCTTGCTGCATTTCCCTCCCTCCACAAAACTGGTCGCATTTCCCTCTCCTACCGAACTCTCGCCGCATTTCCCCCCCTCCCCAACTCTCGCCGCATTTCCCTCCCTCCCCAACTCTGGCCGCCTTTCCCTCCCTCCCCAAATCTGGCCACATTTCTCTTCCTCCGCAACTGTCGCCGCATATCCCGCCCTCCCCAAGTCTCGCCACATTTCCTTCCATCCCCAGCACTCGCCACATTTCACGCCCTCCCCAACTATCGCTGCATTTCCCTCCCTCCCCAACTCTCACTGCATTTCCCTCCCCAAATCTCAAGGCATTTTCCTCCCTCCCCAACCCTCGCTGCATGTCCTTCCATCCCTAAGTCTCGCCGCATTTCCCTCCCTACACAACTATGGCCACATTTCCCTCCGTCCCCAACTCTCGCCGCATTTCCCACCCTCCCCAACTCTCGCCGCATTTCTCACCATCCCCAACTCTGGCCGCATTTCTTTTCCTCTGCAGCTGTCGCTGCATATCCCTCCCTCCCTAAGTCTCGCCACATTTCCCTCCCTACACAACTATGGCCACATTTCCCTCCCTCCCCAACTCTCGCCGCATTTCCCTCCCTCCACAAATCTGGCTGCATTTCCCTCTCCTCCCGAACTCTCGCCGCATTTCTCTCCCTCCCCAATTCTGGCCGCATGTCTGTTCCTCAGCAACTGTTGCCGCATATCCCTCCCTCCCCAAGTCTCGCCGCATTTCCCTCGCGCCTCAACACTTGTCGCATTTCCCTCCCTCCCAACTCTCGAGGCATTTCCCACCCTCCCCAACTCTCACCGCGTTTCTCTCCCTCCCCAACTCTGGCCACATTTCTTTTCCTCTGCAGCTGTCGCTGCATATCCCTCCCTCCCCAAGTCTCGCCGCATTTCCCTCCCTCTCCAACTCTCACCGCATTTCCCTCCCTCCCCATGTCTTGCTGCAATTTCTGCCCGCGCCAACTCTTGAGGCATTTCCCTCCCTCCCCAACTCTGGCCGCATGTCTGTTCCTCAGCAACTGTTGCCGCATATCCCTCCCTCCCCAAGTCTCGCCGCATTTCCCTCGCGCCTCAACACTTGTCGCATTTCCCTCCCCCCCAACTCTCGAGGCACTTCTTTCCCTCCCCAACTCTCGCTGCATTTCCCTCCCACCCCAACTTTCGAGGCAATTCCCTCCCTCCCCAACTCTCGCTGCATTTCCCTCCCTCCCCAACTCTCGAGGCACTTCTCTCCCTACCCAACTCTCGCTGCATTTCCCTCCCACACCAACTGTCGAGGCATTTCCCTCCCTCCCCATCTCTCGCTGCATTTCCCTCCCTACACAACTATCGCCAGATTTCCCTCCCTCACCAACTCTCACTGCATTCCCTCCCTCCACAAAACTGGCCGCATTTCCCTCTCCTACCGAACTCTTGCCGCATTTCCCACCCTCCCCAACTCTGGCCACATTTCTTTTCCTCTGCAGCTGTCGCTGCATATCCCTCCCTCCCCAAGTCACGCCGCATTTCCCTCCCTCTCCAACTCTCACCGCATTTCCCTCCCTCCCCATGTCTCGCTGCAATTTCCGCCCGCGCCAACTCTTGAGGCATTTCCCTCCCTCCCCAACTCTCGCCGCATTTCCCTTCCTTCCCATGTCTCACCGAATTTCCCTCCCTCCCCAACTTTCGCTGCATTTCTATCGCTCCCCAACTCTCGAGGCATTTCCCTCCCTCCCCAACTCTCACTGCATTTCCCTCCCTCCCAACTCTCGCCGTATTTCCCTCCCTCCCCATGTCTCACTGCAGTTCTCTCCCTCCTGAACCCTCACTGCTTTTCGCTCCATCCACAGCTCTCACCGCGTTTCCCTACCTCCCGAACACTCGCCGTATTTCCCTCATTCCACAACTCTCGCCGCATTTCCCTCCATCACGAACACTGGCCGCATTTCCATCCCTTCCCAGCTCTCTCCGAATTTCCCTCCCTCCCTAACTCTCGCTGCATTTCACACCCTCCAGAACTCACGACGCAATTCCTTCCCTCCCCAAATCTCGCTGCATTACCATCCCTTCCCAACTCTCTCTGAATTTCCCTCCCTCCCAAACTCTCACCGCATTTCCATCCCTCCACAACTCTCGCTGCGTTTCCCTCCCTCCCCAACTCTCGAGGCATTTCCCTCACTCCCCAACTCTCGCTGCATTTCCCTCCCTCCCCAACTCTCACTTCATTTCCCTCTCTCCCCAACACTTGAGGAATTTCCCTCACTCCCCAACTCTCGCTGTATTTCACTACCTCCCCAACTCTCGCTGCATTTCCCACCCTCCCAAATTCTCGAGGCATTTCCCTCCCTCCCAAACTCTCAAGGCATTTACCTCCCTCTCCAATCTCGCTGCATTTCCATCCCTCCCCAACTCTCGCCGCATTTCCCTCTCTCCCCAACTCTCGCCGCATTTCCCTCAATCCCGAACCCTCACCGATTTTCCATCCATCACCAACTCTCGCCGCAGTTCCCTCCCTCCCCAACTTTGCCGCAAATCCCTCCCTAACAAACTCTCGCCGCATTTCCCTCTCCTCACCAACACTCGCCGCAATTCACTCCCTCTCCAACTCTTGCCACTTTTCCGTTTCTCCTCAATTCTTGCCACATTTCCCACCCTCCCCAACACTCGCCGCATTTCCTTCCCTCCCCAACTCTCGCCGCATTTCCCTCCCTACCGAACTCTCGCCGCATTTCCCTCACTCCACAAGTCTCGCCGCATTTCCCTCCTTCGCCAACACTTGATGCGTTTCCCTCCCTCCCCAACGCTCACTGCATTTCCCTCCCTCCCCAAATCTCGAGGCATTACACTCCCTCCCCAAATCTCGCTGCATTTCCCTCCCATCACAACTCTCGAGGCATTATTCCTCGCTCCCCAACTCTCACCGCATGTCCCTCCATCCCGAAGTCTCACCGCATTTCCCTCCCTCCACAAAACCCGCTGCATTTCTCTCTCCTACTGAACTCTCGCCGCATTTCCCTCCCTCCCGAACCCTCACTGATTTTCCCTCCAGCCCCAACTCTTGCCGCATTTCCCTCCCTCCCCAACTCTCGATGCATTTCCCTCCTTCCCCAACTCTCGCTGCATTTCCCTCCCTCCCCAACTCTCGAGGAATTTCCCTCCCTCCCCAAATCTCGAGGAACTTACCTCCATCCCCAACTCTCGCTGCATTTCTATCGCTCCCCAACTCTCGAGGCATTTCCCTCCTACCTGAAGTCTCCCTGCATTTCCCTCCCTCCCCAACTCTCAACCTATTTCCCTCCATCCCCATGTCTCGCCGCATTTCTCTCCCTACTGAACCCTCACCGCTTTTCCCTCCATCCCCAACTCTCGCCGCGTTTCCCTCCCTCCTGAACAATGGCCGTATTTCCATCCCTTCCCAACTCTCTCCAAATTTCCCTCCCTCCCTAACTCTCACTGTATTTCACTCCCTCCCAAACTCACGACGCATTTCCCTCCCTCCCCAAATTCGCTGCATTTCCATCCCTTCCCAACTCTCTCCGAATTTCCCTCCCTCCCAAACGCTCGCCGCTTTTCCTTCCCTCCCGACCTCTCACCGCATTTCCCTCCCTCCACAACTCTCGCCGCATGTCCCACCCTCCCCAACTCTCGCCGCATTTCTCTCCCTCCCCAACTCTGGCCGCATGTCTCTTCCTCTGCAACTGCCGCCGCATATCCCTCCCTCACCAAGTCTCGACACATTTCCCTCCCTCCTCAACACTCACCGCATTTCCCTCCGTCCTCAAATCTCGAGGCATTTCTCTCCCTCCCCAACTCTCGCTGCATTTCCCTCCCTCCCCAACTGTCGAGGCATTTCCCTCCCTCCCCAACTCTCACTGCATTTCCCTCCCTACACAACCATCGCCGGATTTCCCTCCCTCCCCAACTCTCGCTGCATTTCACTCCCTCCAGAAATGTGGCCGCATTTCCCCCTCCTCCCGAACTCTCGCCGCATTTCCCTCCCTCCACAAAACTCACCGCATTTCCCTCTCCTACCGAACTCTCACCGCATTTCCCACCCTCCCCAACTCTCGCCGCATTTCTCTCCCTCCCCAACTCTGGCCGCATATCTTTTCCTCTGCAGCTGTCGCTGCATATCCCTCCCTCCCCAAGTCTCGCCGCATTTCCCTCCCGCCCCAACTCTCACTGCATTTCCCACCCTCCCCATGTCTCGCTGCAATTTCCTCCCGTGCCAACTCTCGATGCATTTCCCTCCCTCCCCAACTCTCACTGCATTTCCCTCCCTCCCCAACTCTTGCCGCATTTCCCTTCCTTCCCATGTCTCACCGAATTTCCCTCCCTCCCGAACCCTCACTGATTTTCCCTCCATCCCAAACTCTCGCTGCAGCTCCCTCCCTCCACAACTCTCGCCGCATTTCCCTCCCTCCCCATGTCTCACTGCAGTTCTCTCCCTCCTGAACCCTCAATGCTTTTCGCTCCATCCACAACTCTCACCGCGTTTCCCTCCCTCCCGAACACTCGCTGCATTTCCCTCGTTCCACAACTCTCGCCGCATTTCCCTCCCTCACGAACTCTGGCCGCATTTCCATCCCTTCCCAACTCTCTCCGAATTTCCCTCCCTCCCAAACTCTCACTGCATTTCACACCCTCCCGAACTCACGACGCATTTCCCTCCCTCCCCAAATCTCGCTGCATTACCATCCCTTCCCAACTCTCTCTGAATTTCCCTCCCTCCCAAACTCTCGCTGCATTTCCCTCCCTCCGCACTCTCACTGCGTTTCCCTCCCTCCACAACTCTCGCTGCATTTCACTCCCTCCCCAACTCTCGAGGCATTTCCCTCATTCCCCAACTCTCGCTGCATTTCCCTCCCTCCCCAACTCTCGCTGCATTTCCCTCTCTCCCCAACACTTGAGGAATTTCCCTCACTCCCCAACTGTTGCTGCATTTCACTCCCTCCCCAACTCTCGCTGCATTTCCCACCCTCCCAAATTCTCGAGGCATTTCCCTCCCTCCCAAACTCTCAAGGCATTTACCTCCCTCCCCAATCTCGCTGCATTTCCCTCCCTCCCCAACTCTCGCCGCATTTCCCTCTCTCCCCAACTCTCACCGCATTTCCCTCCCTCCCCATGTCTCGCTGCAATTTCCTCCCGCGCCAACTCTTGAGGCATTTCCCTCCCTCCCCAACTCTCACTGCATTTCCCTCCCTCCCCAACTCTCGCCGCATTTCCCTTCCTTCCCATGTCTCACCGAATTTCCCTCCCTCCCGAACCCTCACTGCTTTTCCCTCCATCCCCAACTCTCACTGCAGTTCCCTCCCTGTACAACTCTCACCGCATTTTCCTCCCTCCCCAACTCTTGCCGCATTTCCCTCCCTCCCCAACTCTCGCTGCATTTCCCTCCCTCCCCAACTCTCAAGGAATTTCCCTCCCTCCCCAACTCTCGCTGCCTTTCTATCGCTCCCCAACTCTCGAGGCATTTCCCTCCCACCCGAGCTCTCGCTGCATTTCCCTCTCTCCCAACTCTCGCCGTATTTCCCTCCCTCCCCATGTCTCGCTGCAGTTCTCTCCCTCCTGAACCCTCAATGCTTTTCGCTCCATCCACAACTCTCACCGCGTTTCCCTCCCTCCCGAACACTCGCTGCATTTCCCTCGTTCCACAACTCTCGCCGCATTTCCCTCCCTCACGAACTCTGGCCGCATTTCCATCACTTCCCAACTCTCTCCGAATTTCCCTCCCTCCCAAACTCTCGCTGCATTTCACACCCTCCCGAACTCACGACACATTTCCCTCCCTCCCCAAATCTCGCTGCATTACCATCCCTTCCCAACTCTCTCTGAATTTCCCTCCCTCCCAAACTCTCGCTGCATTTCCCTCCCTCCCGAACTCTCACCGCATTTCCCTCCCTCCACAACTCTCTCTGCATTTCACTCACTCCCCAAATCTCGA